>NW_010143133.1:0-510 GCF_000699245.1 Pterocles gutturalis
TGTGGGCCCTCTCAAGAAGGAAACAGGAGGCCTGGTTAACCAGGATATGAGAAGGCTGGGGTACTCAACGACATTTTTGCTTCAGTCTTCACTGGAAAGGGCTCGAGCCACACTGCCCAAACCACAGAAGGCAAAGGCAGGGACTGGGAGAATGAAGAACTGCCCACTGTAGGAGAAGATCAGGTGCAAGACCAGCTAAGGAACCGGAAGCTGCATGAGTCCATGGGACCTGATGAGATACATCTGTGGGTCCTGAGGGAGCTTGCAGATGAAGTTGCCAAACCGCTATCCATCATATTTGAGAAGTCATGGCAGTCCGAGGAAGCTCCTGCTGACTGGAAAAGGAGAAAACAGAAAGGAAGACCTGTGGAAATACAGACCAGTCAGTCTTACTTCTGTGCCAGGCAAGATCATGAAGCAGATCCTCTTGGAGACTCTGCTGAGGCATATGGAAAAGGAGGTGATTGGTGACAGCCGACACGGCTTCACCAAGGGAAAATCATGCTTGAC
>NW_010143134.1:0-204 GCF_000699245.1 Pterocles gutturalis
TGAAAATAGAGATAAAAATGATCCATGGCATCTCAACCGCCCCTTCCTGGGATGCTGCGGGATGGAGGAGGGATGCGGGGATGGGAGCATCCCTGGATTAACCCAGGGGAAAGCCGCAGCGCCAGCTCTGGGTGCTGTGTGTGGAGCAGTCGGTGTGTCCCCCCCCCACCAAAAATGAGCAGGCGGGTGCTGCGCCGGCCCGAT
>NW_010143135.1:0-18557 GCF_000699245.1 Pterocles gutturalis
CACTTGCTCATTCTTTATGTGATCGAGCGCTTCTGCTCATTTTACAATGCTCTGAAGAGTTCTGTTCTGAGTCACCTAAGCTTTGTTTCTGTTCTGAGTCACCTAAGCTTTGCTTCCCTGAAACTATGGGTCTGTGTCAGAGGACCACTGGCACAAACGTAACTAAAGAGATACAACCCTGTCGCCACTCTCACTACTTTCTAGGTGGACCATACTTGCTCTGACTGTTTGGACCACATTTTGGTGTTATTGCTCATGCTGAATAGTTTCCTGTGCAAACATTATCTGTGTACTATGGAATCAAGTGCTCTTCATTGTCTCAGGAAATATCATACACTACGCTTTTGCTTCTATGTCAGGTCCTCCTCTTCCATCACATTTAACCTATCTTTATACCAGAAATTACAGCTTAGGACCTTGGTCATGATCTGTCATTGGTACTGCCTTGATTCATAAAGGGTGCAAGAGTGGAAGAAACAACTCTAGAAACAGCTATTCTGCCCAAGTGTAAGCATAGGAAACAAGTTTGATGCTATGAAGAGATGAGGCAGACCTACATCCATTATATTAAACCATTATTGCTGTGTACCTGTTGTCTTGGGCTGCATTTAAACTGATTTAAACTACTCAAAGCATGCTCATATAGACTCCTTTTCCATGCAGTGTGTGGAGAGGAACTGGGTTTAAAACCGATATCAAGACAGAATGCCGTTGAGCAGTGCAAACAGATCTAGAACTCAGAACCACTTTCAGCCCAGTAACAGAGATGTGTCCAAAGAGATCTTGCACCAAAACGGTGAAGGCCAAAGATTATTTTGCCTGCTCTGGGTGCCAGTGACACAGCGTCAGGGAGTCACAACTAGCCTCATCCTGGCCGTGCATGGTTTAAAGGGGAGAACTGAAACCATATATAATGCACTTCTCTGGCCAGTACCCACAAGTAATATACTTTCCAGTTTCCCAGACCCCAGCAATTCTATGACTCATGACATGTCATTGTAATTGTCGCTGTCAAGCTTCTCAGTCTTTTTTCTTTCTAGACAGTCTTATAGGCCAGCTGATCTGCCTGAATAGTGTATGAAATCTGAAAGAAACATTACAAAAGGATGTTAAAAAGCAGAGACCCTTTTGTCTTAGAAAATCACATTGGGCATAGATACAATCTAAGCAGAAATGGCTGCCTTTAGGAATATTTTGATACCACAGCCATGCTGTGATTGTAAAGAAGCATGAAAATTAATATTGGTGTAGTTGTATTAGTAAAGGTGGTCAGTCAGGTGCCATCTAGGGTCACCTGCAAGAGTCCCAGCTGCCACAGAGCAGGTGATGGGGCTGGTATCCAGCATACGCTGAATGACAAAGCAGCCACAGGATGTCTTGCAGTGCTGTCCAGGGTTTCTGTCAAGACTCTTAGGAAACACTAAATGTTCAAGGGTCAGGAGATCCAAATCCACTTTCCTCAGTGCATACAAAAATTAGTTTTGTCACATATTCTATTTAACTCATGCTGTACATGGTCTCTCTCTTCCCCAGCCAGCAGGTTTCCTATTCAGTAATAATTTGTGCTCTGACAGCTTTACCTCTGCTTTTTTTTCAGGTTCCTAAGGATTCTTTTCCCCCATGCATGTCTCTGGAGCTGGTGAGGCATAAACTGCTGCAGGGATTCATTGTCTCTTTCTAGGGACCCTTGATGCATCTCATCCTTCAGGAAGGAGGGAGGATGATCTTTTCTTGTTCACAGAAGGAAATAGAGAACTGTATCCTGAAATGCTACGTTCATTTCATTCTCTTCCTGGCCTTCCCTGTTTCTTCCTTGTTTTGAGAATAATATCAGTTCCCTGAAGGAAAGAGGGATGCGGGGAACCCTTCCAGTTTGTTTGAGCACCACCACTTCAAATCTTTTGCTCTTGGACCAGGGGGAAGTGAATGAGGTTGATGGTCAGGTAAGGGCAGAATTTGTGAGGATATAAGGGCTTTTCAAATTATCATCAGGTTAGCTTTCACTCAGGAAAAAAACCAGGTCACTCACAAAATATGACAAGGAGACTGAGAACTGGGGGACTTTGGGCAGTTCTAGGGCACAAAGAATGTATAATCTGAGAGCAAATAAAGTCCCATGCACATTTTGTCTATTCCTTTGAAAAACCAAAAATAATCCAGTGTGAAGACAACTAACTAATCAGTACCACTGCCCGTCAAATATCTCCAAAAACAGTAAACACCAGCTGTAGCTCAGTGAAAATCGACAGCTCACAAAGGAGAAACTTTAACTCAGAGCTGTATTTCTAGTCAGGGTCCTTTAAATTATTTTAACATCTTTTTTTTTTTTAATTTTAGAAATCAAAATTATAATTAAGATATAGAACAGTGGGAAAGAAATGAATACAATACAAGGAATAATCCAGTATTCTGTACTATTGAACTCAGTAGTCCAAAGATAGGTAATCCTTTCAGAGCTCCAAAACCACTCTTTATGCATAAAAGACTTGTAAAAAGGGTGCAATGCAACAATTTGGATACAGTTTGGTTTTCAAAGAAAGAACCCCTGAGACTAGGTAAGCTCCCAGTCACCAAGGACTTTCTGTTTTCTTGTACTGTCTTCTTCTGCTATGAATTAGTGAAAGAATGAACGTTTAATTTTTTCTCTCTATCACAGAGGCTAAGGTTTTATACCCTAACCTTTCCAGTTGTCACCTTGTATACCCTACAACTACTGTCTTCTCTTCTTTTTCCTCTTGCTATCTGTCTGAAATCATAAAGGTTGACCTTCTTTTCCTTGTGCCTGGGAATATGGCTTATGGCCCATTGTGCTCTACCTGCTCCTCTCCTTTTTCTCGTATGGCTTTTCTGACACTAGAAAACCCTTCCATCAAAAAGTCAACCAGATGGGTAGCTAACTATATGCTGGGGGAGAATGTGAAGGTTCTGAAATTTCACATGTCTGAATGAGTTAAAAGAACTATCAAATCCTTCTGCCTTGCATCAGAATACAGAAGCAGATGCTGAAACGTTAGTAATTGAACAGCTTTTTAAAGACAGGGAAAAAAAAAATCAGTGGAATGACTTAATTAGATAATGAAGGGGATAGATTTGGTAATTAATTCAGGTTACATAAAGCTTTTGAGAATCCTATGCAGAAAACTCATTGAGAAAGGTCCACGAGGGGCTTGAATGTTCTCCCCCCTCCTTCTCCTGACATTTCTGCCTCCTTAATGTGAAATAGTTTCTGAAAAAATGCTCCCAAAAATTTTGATAGAACTCAATATGTAGTCATCAGTGAGTACAGAGCTTTTTTCCTGCTTCGGAACAAATGTTTAAACCGTTTGCTTTGGCAAGAAGGGTGAAAGATCTTGTATTAGATATGTGCAGATTAAACTTCTTGTTAAGAATTCTGCTATGGGAATACACCTGGGGATCAGTGACAGAAAAGAGGACATATTCGTGTTGTAGATGAAAGGGGTGCACAAACCCTAGATGTACACATGCTAGGGAAGATGGGGTGGTTTTTAATCTCACATAACACGTGTTACTTTTTTGTCATAGAATAGCCGTTTTGTCTTCCATCAGATGGACTGGACTGTTTGTAATTAGGAGTCACCCCTTTCATTGATTAGACTTGGATCTGCACCGAGGTCATGGAGTCTGAATATTTGTCAACTGCCACCAACATGCAAGCAAACTCCCCAGGAGGTGATGTCACGTGGTTGCTGGAGATACAGTTCATCTTAACAGGTTCATAACTGTATATGACAGCTACAGCAGCTTCAGAGGGGCAGGGCTGAATAGGCTGGAAGTTCTCCAGTCCAGAGGTTACTAGGAATCATAAAGACACTCTGGGACAAGCCCACCATGTCAGCCCCAAACACTACAAGTTAAATCCACAAAACGTTTTAGATGGGATTTAGATGCTTTAGAGTAACTTCAGGCATTCATATAGGTATAGTTCCCTGGTTTCTAAGGCGCCTGAAATCTCCAGGTGTCAATGCTTTTACTAGGTCAGCTCTGGAGCATGCTACAGACTGAATTGCATCTGTCATAATACCACTGAAGACCCAGGCAGGTACCTCATTCTAGGCTTTAATTAGGCTTGAGGCATTGATGCCTGTCTCAAATGTGATGCTTAGTCTTGTAAAAACAGGTATATTGGAATAGCGTCTGCACAGAACCAGCTACAGAAATCAGAGGAGAGAGCTGCCTCTGCAGAGGAGGGGTGAGGATGCTCACTCAGTCAGAACACTTGTCACTTTCTCAGTTCTACCTCATGAGTTTAGTTCTCCTGGCCTTGTGCCTATCAGAGGGGTCCCCTCATTAGGAACTTATGAAATATCATGCAGTTGTTAATACTATCTCAGTCTCTTCTGTTGTGGTACTTTTATGGATGTCTAAGTATTCTCTGGACCAAACAGAAAGAGAATGATGCTATAGCATAGTAGCTGGAGCATTCTCGTAGGTGGGGACTGAACATGTCTCTTCCTCTCATGTGAGTGGCTTAATCAGCAGATGAGAGTTTGAATTATTCTTTTTCTAGAATTTGGTTGTTCCATGAAAACTGGAACTCCAGTAGGAGGGACTGGGAGAGCAAATCAATGAACTCTGAGCTGACATGCTTAGACTCCTGAGTAGGAGCTTAAACCACTACACTGGGCAAAAACTAACAGTAGCAGCACCATCATCAAATAATTTAGTGAAAAATACGTTAGCTGTGGACAGGGTTACAGATTATGCTGCTTCACTAGTAATAATGTGTGTCACCCTGTAACAGAGACTTTGATCTTATATTGACCAAAACAGCACCAGCAGATTTTTTGAATTCTTTTGAATTCTTGTCTCTTCTACTGACCAGCCTAGGCAATTCCCCGATCAGCTTGTTTACTTCGGAGATCCCACATGCGGAAACCTACTTCTTTCTACAAAATTTGTGTGGCACCTTTACTGTTACTTTGGGAGCATATTAAATTAAGGTAGAGAATATACTCCAAAAATGAGAGAGAAATATTTGAAAACACCTGATTATAAAGTATGTCTAATTACATAGGACCCTGCACGTTGGTATGTATTTAAAAGGTGAGCACTGGCTATGGAGTAAAATGTAGATGTGCGTTTGATGCATATACATGAAATCCTCTAAAACCAGGATATTTGAAATGTTGTACCTTTGTACAAGTAGGAGTCATTTGCAGTTGTCAGCCATCAAAAAGTATTGGTGAAGGTTGCTTCCACTTAAAGTATGTACCATAAAGTTAAATATTCTATTTGTGTGGAAACAACTGGTTAAGAAACAAATTATATCTTGTGTGATAAATCAGTTCTTCAAAATCACATTCTTTTGTATGAATCTCAAAGCAGGAGCTTTAAAATTCAGATCCCACACGGATGCCAAGAAACCAAAGAAAGCCATTCTTCATAGGATTTCACTGTGATAATGACCACAGCAGTGGCAGCAAAACTATTACAGATGAGCTGCACCAAATGTGATATGAGTTAAATATCTACAATTCATCAGTAGTGAATAAATAAGTAGCAATAGACAAAGAGAGGAGTAAAAAATATATACCTCATTCTAGCAATACATTTAGTAACTCTCCATAACCCATCTCATTTTTCCACTGATTTTTTGAGCCAAACATTCAAGACTTAGTTGAAACTGAAGATAATGTTAACACTTTGTCAAGCATTTGAATCGCTTCCAGCATATTGTAGTATAATCCGCTGTCCACAAACATCCCCTTCATTATTGCCTAATTACATGCAAATTTCATAAAATGAATGAGTTTTAAGTACTTGTCAATCTGTCATCCTAGGAACCACTGAAACATTTTGACTGCTAGATAAATAATCAGCAATAATCACACTATGCAAATTTGATATTTTCTGTACAATTATCTGAAACCATAAATAACTGGACACAAAGACATTTGGCATTCTCTCAGAAAGACTTGACCTACAGGCTTTTTTATTCCCAACAAACATGCCAGCAGAATTTTTAAATTTCTGCCTAGCTAAATGTGACCAGTAGAAAAAAATTGTAAACATTTAGTATACTAATGTTTTATTTCAACATGGGCAAGATTTATTTCTTCTGCTTTATTAAAAAAAAAAGATTAACAACATTTTTTTTCTCAATTTTACTTCATACCACAATTTTATTTCTTTTGTTCTTTTCTTTTTATCTGTAATTATCAAGTTGTGTTTTAGTTTTTTTGATAATTTTTTTCAAGTAATTGGGGAATGAGGTGGGAGAGATTGTTGCTTTTTAATATTCCTTCCCCTTCTACCTGTTGTAGATCTGCTGTAGTGTTTCCTACCATGATTCATTTTGACATTTCTAATGCACTGCAGGCACTTCAGCAGAACCAATACCAGGAGAATAATTATCAGGATTACAGACAAGCTCAGAAATACAAACAGTGAATGCAGGTGAACTTGCGGACTTCAGAACTACTTTTATTTCCTGTTTACTCTGTAGGTTTGCATATGTGTGTCTGTGTGCGTATATGTGCATATGCATCTTTCTGTGTGTGTTTTATGAGTGTTTTGAATCCTTAAATGTTGGCTCAGAACTTGATGTTTTTCTATAAACAGTAATAAAAATCTTGAAAATATAAACAATCATGTGGTTTTTCATTTTTCCAACTTGAAGTTTACTCTGAGATAGATATTTCCATTAACATTAACCACTGAAAAAACACAGGCTAGATAGCACGCAAATAGCACAAAAGCTATTTTTAAGGACACTTCTTTCTTTTTAGTTTATAAATGAATTTATATTCATTACAGTTGCACCATTTTGTGTAAGCATTCTTGGCCCTGATCCAGCTGCCACCAAAGTGTCAGGAATCTGCATGTTGATATTAACAAAGTTATACAGGTCTTAGTGTCATCCTTTTGTTCTTTCCACAGCTAAGACAATTGTTTATATGGAATAATTTATCTGATGAATTTCACCAATTTTGAGATTATGAACTGTCCTTGGATAGGACACAAACAGAAAAAACCCCAGAAATTGTAAACTTACATGTCAGATATTTGTCAAAAAACCTGGTAACAGGGATTTTGGAATTTTTTTTTTTCTTTTTTTTGAATGGGCAGTACAAAACACTGCTTTCTGTTTGTTGAATGTCCATGCAAGTCTACTACTTACCAGAAGAACCATTGCTGCATAACAAATATGATGGAAATTTCAAGTTATCGACACATTCAATGAATCATGCTTTACAGGAAAAATACGAGGATGATTTTAAATAATGACGAAATGTAGGTATTTCACAATTTGTTCATGAACCATTTGTGAACTGGAAAAAGTGTAATGAAATTCATCAGAAAAATTATGCTTTTTGAACTATTTGCATACCTACAGGGAAGCTTGTCAAAGTGTTAACAGGCCAATGGCTTATTTTCCAGTATCTTCCTACATTTTTAAAGAGTGTGTTTTTGTGTATTTATTCATCACGGGTAAGAAATTAACAGGGAAAACATGTAAATACAGTACCAGAATCAGCATCCAAATTTTGGGGCAGATTAACCATTAGGAGGTAACTAGGTAATGATAATCTTTATTTATACTCTACACCAAGCTCTGGAAAATGTGTGATGGCTGTGTAACGTAAAGCCTGATGCACTTTCAGTATACTTACAGGTTCAAAAATCATCTCTCTGAAACTCTTTTTCTTATAAGGGATCTTAATGGAATTACTTTCTATCACCTTAGCTATTCAGTATTCAAATATTTGAATTCAACAAAGGCATGTTGAAATGTGCATTTGCAAATTGTTTCAAGACTTGCAGAAACAGCAACAAGCCCAGCCAATGAATGTGTACCTGCTGGATAAGGAAAAATGAAATGTGTGTCAGGTTGTCCTTTCCCAAAACCTGACAACATAAGTAGGAACCACAATAATATTTGCATGGTGATTACTTAAGGACTGTACAAGCCGTAGTGTTCCACGCAGCATCATTTAAATTGTGGTTGCTCTGGAATCTCCAATGGCAAAATATATTAGGATTCTGGATACAAAATATTTCTGTAAATAAAGTTTCTCGTGCCTTTTACGCATTCATTTTCTTCATTTCTATGTATCTACTTTACGTATTCTGTATGTTTAAAACAAAGATGATTATTTCAAAAGTAGGTTATACAGTGCTGAAACTATTGTCGTTAGCTGAATGGAAGGATGGCATCATGTGAAGAGCAAGGAAAATATACACAGGTAAAAATGAGTGAGCTACAAAAGACGGATTAATTTTCTATGTTTTCCATAGTAGAAAAATACCAGGAAAGGACTTCATCCTTTAAATATTTCACCAAGAGTGACATGTTATTTTTGATGAGGACAGAAGCTTGTTTGGGGAGGAAAGAAGCATTAACAATGGCTATTTATTGCCAAGTAAGTGTCAAGTCTTCTCTGGAGCAATGACTCTCATTGATGATGTAAAAAAACTTACTGAGTAAAAGTATGTCTGCTTTGTATTGCTGTCACATAATTGAAAATTGAGTGCAAAACTGATGGAGAGTTAATTATATATATGAATACAGAACTTATGCTGTGCCCAAGTTACACACCCAAGTGCATTTTTCAATATTCATTCATTGTCACTGATATTAATTCCAACATACATTCTTCCTTCCTCCTTCCTGCCTTCCTTCATTCCTGCCTTCCTTCATTCCTGCCTTCCATCTTTCCTTCCAGCCTTCCATCCTTCCATCTCACTACTGTTGTTACTTAAGCACCACCTTACCTCCCCAACGATGTGGTAAGAGAAAGCAGTTAAAGAGTAAAGCAGTTAAAGGGTGACATTATCAATACCAATTTGACTTTTCTGAGTTGCAGAGCCAATGCAGCTCAAACGGCTGAACTTGATTCCCTTTGTTTGTAAAGGATTTAGGAATTCAATCCTCCAAACCTGGTGAATGGAGAAGATAGAAGATTTTTTTAAAAAAACCAAACCACACACATGCACACACACACACACACACACACACACCCCCCCCCCCCCCCCCCCCCCAAAAAAAAAAAAAAAAAAACCAAAACCTGAAGAAAATTCCTGAAATTTAATTTCTGAAAATTCATTTTTTCAGATTGAGCAGATACAGTGACACCTTTTGTCAGAAAACATCTTGACACCCCTTCTACTCTAATCTGAATATACTTCTCAGATGACGGTAAAATGCCTTCTACATTTATAACTGCTTTAGCTGACTAGGTCTGGCTGATGCCACTGAGCAGAGATATGTTGGTCTTGCCTCGCATCCCAAACAGAAGATACTATTGACTGCTGTATTGGTAGCAGCACTGATCCTCTTCAAACTGTGGACAAGATCAGATTCTAAAAGATGACAAGAGACATCAGAGATTGAATTTTAAGGTGGTTCCTGTGCGATCACTGCAAAAATTCCAGGAATATGTGTATTTCTCCATATTTTTTTTTTTTAAATATGGTGCTTACTGTAACAATCTTAGCAGACATTGCCTGTTCAGCGTATGAATACCCACATTGCTTTTGGGGGAAATGCTTGCGCACAGGTAAGCAGATATTTAGGCAGCTATTCTGAATCACACTCTAAAGGTAAGATGCTTCAAGGAAAACTTTGTATCAAAAAAGGATCACACACAATTCTAAGAAACTCAGCACATATGCAGAACAAGTACAAAAAAGGGAAATTTAAGTCAGTTCCCAGCAGAATTAACAGAGGCTTATGCTCAAACTCAAGTATTATTTCTTCTCTTCTTCCTTAAATATGCACTGTTTTCTCCAGCCAGATGAAAAGACTGAACAGAAATATAGCTGAGAAAGCATCCAAATTACACCCATTGAGCTATGACAGATTTGGCAAATAAAGGACGGAGAAGAAGTCTTGTGATCTACCTGATCTGAGCATATAAAGTTCACCTCCAGTTTGACACAGATAGCAAAAGCATGAAAAGTCTTATACATGAAGAATCAAATAAAAAGAAGTCTTCAATGAAAAGTCCACATTTAGAAACAAAAAATCAAGTCAGTTTCTTATGATTCATAAGTGAGGGTAAAATCAAATCAGGGATAATTTCCAAGTACTTCTTATGGTCTTGCTCTAGTGTTGGCAATATATCCAAACTGTAGTTTTAACCTTGCTAAAGCTAACATTTTGGGTACTGAAAATTATAGAAATAAACAAAAAATATTATTACTGAAATGTTGCTCAATGCAGTACATGAGCAAAGAAAAACAAGAATCTTACAGACTGTAAACATTGCAGAGTGCATTTCCCCAATGAAGACCCTACGTGGATACTACAGCCCAACTTCAGGACCATAAAATGAGATAATAAGGTAACCTGGAAAGCACGGAAACAATAATAACTTAGAATTACATATTTACTTTATTTTGAGAGGTCACAGGTTCATTGCTTGAGCTCAATGGAGAAGTTACAGAAGGTTGAAGAATTGTGATTTGCACTAACGGGTGTGTTGCTTCCATGAAGAAAGCCAAAGGGTATCCATTGCTGTTTTGAATTCATGGTGTTAATTAAACAAGTGCACAGTCAGTTTTATAGTAGCAATTATCATATATCTTTTGGTGCAAATACTGAAATTTTACAGACCCTTTTTTTTATATCAGATTTAATTTCTTCTTCTAAGGTCCTTCAGGCCTTGTCCTTCATTGTAGTTTTTTTTCTGTGGCCATTAGACACTGCGTCTACACTAAAAACAAAGAATCTAATTACTGAGCAGAATCAGCACTGGTTTTTTTTAAATGAATTTAAAATGAGAAATCAATACATGCATTATTTTGCAGAGCTTGGAATATGCAGATAGTATAAAAACAAAATATCCTAGATGAATTTAACATATTCAGAAATAAATAACTCAGCCATTGACTTAGTGGGGCTGTATAATAATCATTATTCCTGTTTCAATTCTCTAGTGGTTCTAAACTGAGTAACCTAAATATTTTCTCTACTGGTGGTAGTTTATGCTGTGTGAGATTTCCACTAGATGACAATGGGAAGATGATTGGCAAAACGGAAGTGCCAGCAGAACCGCATTCTGGAGGAGAACAAAAGGGAAGGTGTGTTGTTGCACAGACACCAGAACCCAATTTTGATGAGTTATATCTTGAAACAAATTGGAAATAATACAGCAAAAATCCTTCCTTCATAGCTAATCAAAAATTTCAACCAAGTCTACATTTTCTTTGATAACTTCGATTTTGACAAAGTTTCATGTTCTGTTAAGCAAATGTTTTGCCAGAAATCTTTTGCACAACTGTGATATTGTGCATAAAATGAAAAATGCCTTTAAAAAAACCTACATTTGCTTAAAGTCAAGCATTTAATGATCAAATATTTCCAGAACTAAGCTAGCCATTTTAGTAAGAAAACCTTAGTTTAGCCAGTTAGACTTTTTCAGTATGGTGCAGTCAACGCTTGCTGCAGTTCACTCTCTGCTTCCGCACTGACCCATTTCTTGTTCATCCTTCAATACTGCAAGCAAATACACCTGCTAACAATGAAAGTAAAGTCCTGCTATCCATTCTGGTGCTCACTGCTGCAGCAAGTACTATTTTGCTTGGAAAGAAATTTGATGGGGAAATCTCACCCTGAGTTGCAGGCTTATTTTGGGGCATTCATATGTACTTGTGTGGAAGGTGGAAGCACAGTCCCTCAGCAGTTAAGAGCTGTGAGGGAATAAAGGCTACTTAGTACGAATACAGTAGTTAGAAAACTACATCATAAACTAAAAAGCAGGCACAAATCTGACACTTTTCTCTCCCTTCATTCCTTTTCCTCTGAGCTCAATTTCAAGCACCTCTCTGAAAGCTTGTAAGTACTAGGCTTTCTTAGCAAAAATACTGTAAATAATGTGATCACCAAATCATTATAGCTGGAATTTGAAAAATATTTCATGATGAAGTAAGACATCTGCCTTTGAAGAGTTTTTTCAGCCCAAGTGGTTTATGCTAAAACAAGTCAATGGCATTATCATGCCAGCTTAGAACAAAGTTCTCTGTTAAATTTGGGACAATTTTAATTATAGACTTTCCTGTCTGCTCTACCTATGTATAACAAGAGTATAAATTATGTGTTTGGGCTCCTTGTCATAGTGGTAAGTGTTATTAGATATGTATACTGTTCCAATCTCTGTGGTCTCAACACATAATATTTTACAGACTCACTGTTTTATAAAAGGAATATTAATACATTTTACTACATTCAGTAATCCACAGAAGTACATACAATAATGATTAAAAAAAAAATTGTCTGCTGTTGTTTTGGTATTACATGCATTTTTTTTATTATGCTGTCATTGTTACTCAATTTCTAAGGCCAGTCCTTTTTGTCAATAGTTAGCCTGCGGAGGTAAGTGGTATTTAAAGTATAATTCTGTCCATCAGCTTTTCTGAGTGCCAGTATCTTGACAGGAATTGCTGTGCATTTATCAGCTGAGATATGGATAGTCCCATTAAGTTATCACAGCAGCAGACTATGCAGGAAGCTTTTCCCTGTCACTTAAAATTCTTGAATGAATTTATTTATTAAAAGTGTTACATGCAATGATAAGATACTTCCTAGCTAAGTTACACGTATATCATGTGAAATAAACCATGTCTCTGGTTTCGTTGCCTTTATTGGTCATTACGCATCTATACCCATTTTTCCTATGCCTTTACTGCCTGTGTAATGTGTCAGGGAGCAAGACATCAGATACTGTGTACCACTGCCAAATGCTCAAGTGATAGAGATTTAGCAACAGAAACTCTGGCCTGGTGACCTTCTACATTGAACTATTGATTTCAGAGCAAATAATTGTGTTTCAAGAACTTTGCAATTGGTTCTGTGCAATTTTTAGGGGGCAGAAGCAGTGTCAGAGAAATGACATGTGGGGACAGTATAACTGTGGCTCCTTTCCTCTGACACGTATTTTCCCCACAGAAGCTGGCAAGTGGTTACCATCACTGGGACAATTTAGAGTGATTCAGCACTTTATTGAATGCATTAGGTGACTGTTACAGTTGAAGCTTTGCAATCTTGATGGATAGACCTTTTTGTTCACATTTAAGTTTTGATTAAATTTTTCATCAAAGATTCAATTTTTGGTTAACCAGTTCACCTTTTACCCCAGAGATTTTCCCCGGCTAGCTCTACTCTTGACAGATTTGATAGACTTGTTTTGTTGCAACTGTTGAGGAACATGTTAAGATCTATGATAGAAGTCTTTGCTAAATCAGTGCTGCAGTAATTGGGTGGTGATGAGACGCAATCTGGTGCTCCTCCAGACTGAGGCAAGATACTGGGATGATGTCTTAGATCTTACCCAATTTTAAAATTGGATGTATTTCACTGGGATTATAACATCAATGACAGGAAATAGTAGTGAAATGTGTATAGATTTATGAAAACATTGTCACTGTGCCGTGACTTATATTCAGTTAAGTATTTATACATCATTTTCCAGTCAATCATTGAGAGTTTTCAGTAGGACAAAAACCATGGTGTTACCAGAAATGTATATCTAGCATTTTATCCACTTAAGAACAGGACAGATTGGTAACTTATTGCATTGTTTTACACAATTTATAGTTTATAAAGAAATAATGAAAGCATTGATGTCACAAACCCCTCTAAAAATTGTACCATTATACAACTCTAAATTCAGTAAAAAACCTGTTTCTTAAAATGTGAAAAAAGCTGGTGTCCCACAAACATGACATAGATTTGTAGTCAATACTTTACATTAATGACCAAGCTGCCTTTTCAATTCAAAAGAATTACACATATGGTCCCTACAAGGCTTTTGACTTGTTGTCTTTAAGCAAAATTTGCATTTCTCATTCATAACATAACCAGTCAGTGTGATTCTGAAAATCATATTGGCCAAAACATTCAAACACTTTTTCAGAATAGAGTAGAAAAATGGGTGCAGTCTTCCAATAAGTGAAAAATAAACTGATTCCTAGTTAAAGTATATGGTATTTACAGAATGCCTAGCTTTCTTTCAGTCCTTAAGTCACTGTTTAACTCCCCCACTGTCAGTGATCCACCCCCTTTCTTTCCCTCACGTAAACTACTATTTTTCCACTTCAAAAATCACTGTAGAAAGTATGCCTTTGTCATTGCTCTCACCCTTCAATGTCCACAAAGAATGTCCTGTCACCAAAGAGATACACTAAACTCACCTCTTACAGTTAATAATTAAACAACACATTTTTACTTTTTCGTAGTGGTAGTGGGGAAGGTTGTCACAGATTTCAGGAGCTAATTAAAGCCCATAAGTACATCTTTCAAACAGCTTCCTTTCAAAAGTGATCTAAATGTTGCTCCTTCCTGCTAAACCTGTGGGAATTTTGTACTGGAATGGCAGATGAGGTGTGTTATCAATCACACAAGGCTCTATTAATTTTATCACAACTCCAATAGCTGTTGACATTAAATGGCACAAATTTGGCCATTGTGGTCCCTGAGGTAGTGCATCTTCACATCCTTTCAAATGCTAATTATATTTTTGACCTTAAAAAAGAGAGACTGTTTTTATCCCCACAAAGCCCCCTTTCCCTCCCTCCTGATAGCAGAAACATTTTCACAGGGCCATTTCTTTGCCCATACTGCTTTGCTGGTGAGATTCTTCTCTTTTTATTTTTTACCCCCCCTTTTTTTAAAAATTAAAAAAAAAAAAGCATCCTTATAAAATTTCAATAGCTATCTAGGGGAAGGATTGCTACACAGTAGTGCTGACATTAGCTTTCACTGAGATGAAGAGAAGACACTGCTTGATGATGAAGACATTTCAAGGACAACACCAGTATAGAATAGCTTTCTCTCTGGGTCAGTCAGTGTTTCAGATTGCTTAATTACTGCAAATTCACGCAGGTAGCTGTGATGAACACATGGAAAGCCATTAGGAGGTCTCATCTATTGTTTAACTTCTGAGAGAAAAAAGATAATTGTTGAAATGGTGAAAGAGTTCTGCTCAAGCTTTTCATAGAATATCACTACCTGTCAGTCATTGGGAATTGTCTAAAATAGTTTTTGTCATCTCTATATGTTAATATTAGGCATATCATTATTAAACAAAATGGCTGTGTCATATCTGTTTCAGGGTCATCTGAATTACAACAGCTGTATTGTGTCTTTTTGCATAAAATAGGATATTTTTTACTTTATTTATTTGGATTTACTTGCAGTCCTCTTTGCAACGTCTTTTCTGAAATGTTAGTTCCTTCACTGTGGCTTTGCATTTAATGAGAAATTAAAGCACTTTTTCTTTAAAAAAACCCCAACCACACAAGCAGAATGCAGTACATTCTTTACTATTTAAGATGACAGGTGTTTATTGCACCCAAACATAGCTTCGTGTTCATAAAAAGAAAGTGTGAATATATGGGATCTTTTGTGCCAAATTTTCCCTCGTTCTTTTAAACTGAAATTTAGTTGAAGTCAGGGATCTAAGGGCAGAATTCAGCCCTTTCATATAAGGGCAGTGGGGGATGAGTTTAAGAGAGAAGAAAAAAAGAAACCCAATATATATATGAGCATGCTGAAGATCAGAAGGTCTTGATTCACAAACTGGCTTTATTAAAAAAATTAGTATCAGGATCCAGACTGGTAATTCCCATTCAGTTTCCCTGACAGAGGAACCTCTAGTTAGATGAAGGGATCTTACTTACATTGACTCTGGGCTTGTCAGGGCTCATCAGGTGTAATGTGACAAGGATAATTTCACTCTCTCTCCTGAAGTCACGAAATTACACAGAGAAAATGGTGGTTTGTGTTCAGATGTTTCTAAAAAATGCTCTCTTTCTAAAGGCAAGGAATCATGTTTGAGATATTTTCTAACCTATTCTATGATGGTGATTGGATTGGATCACCATGATCTTGTCTTTGGGGCATATGTACGTGGATTCACAATTGCAGGTCCAGGAACTGGTTGAGTAGCAGGAAAGTATCAATGCGTTCCCACGGAAATGGCAACTGTGGTGATCCTTGCAAAAGTTACACCCTGGTCTTATAGTTAAGAAGGACATAATTCAAAATGAATGCATTTTCTAATGTTAAAAAGTCATCTCTTATCAACAGCTGCCGCAGCAAGTATTTGTGACTATGGTGCTACTTGTTGCTGGGGGAAGGGAACCTCAGTCCGTCCCACTCCTACCATCTTCATGCTAGATGCCCAGAGCCTGGAGAAAGATCACAGGTCAGCAGGAGAGCACCTGCAGAGGAGCACAAAGGAATTCCAGCCAGTGAGTCAGCTTCCTCGGGGGCCAACTTCAGTGCCTCTATGCAAAGCACGTAGGTAGCATGGGGAACAAACAAGAGGACTTAGAGACGTGCGTACACCTGCAGGGCTGTGACCTCTTTGCCATCATGGAGACCTGGTGGGATGGCTCCTATGACTGGAGTGTTGGAATGAAGGGATACAGGCTTTTTAGGCAGGACAGGCTGGTGAGACAGGGAGGTAGTGTCGCCTTCTATGTCAGCGACCAGCTGGAGTGCAAGGAGCTCTACCTGAGGTTGGATGAGGAGCTGACCAAGAGCTTGTGAGTCAGAAGTAAAGGGAAGGCAGGGAGAGGTGACATTATCGTGGGGTTCTGTTGCAGGCCACCCAACCAGGAAGACCAAGCAGATGAGGCCCTCTATAGACATATAGGAGCAGCCTCATATTCACAAGCCCTGATCTGATGGGGGACTTTAGCCACCCTGATATCTGTTGGAGGGACAACACATCAGGGCATAAGCAAGTCAGGAGGTTCCTGGAATGCGTTTATGGTAACTTCCTTCTCCAAGTGAAAAAGGAGCCAATGAGGAGAGGTGCTATGCTGGACCTTGTTCTCACCGACAAGGAAGGGCTGGTGGTGAATGTGAAGCTCAAGGACAGCCTGGGTTGTTGTGATGATGAAAAGGTGGACTTCAACATCCTTAGGGCAGCAAGGAGGGTGCAGCACAAACTGACTACCCTGTACATCAGGAGAGCACACTGGTCTCTTCAGGGATCTGCTTGGTAGAGTACCATGGGATAAAGCCCTGGAGGGAAGAGGGGCCCAAGAAATCTGGTTGATATTCAAGGATCATTGCTTCCAAGCTCAGGAGTGATGCATCCCAACAAAGAGGAAGTCAGGCAAAAATGCCAGGAGGCCTGCATGGACGAATGAGGAACTCCTGGACTAACTCAAACACAGAAAGGCAGCCTACAGAGGGTGGAAGCAAGGAGAGGTATCCTGGGAGGAATACAGAAAAACTGTCTGAGCAGCTGGGGATCAGGTTCAGAAAGCCAAAGCCCTGATAGTTAAATCTGGCCAGGGATGTCAAGGGTAACAAGAAAAGCTTCTATAGGTATGTTGGTGATAAAAGGAAGACTAGGGAAAATGTGGGTCCTCTCAAGAAGGAAACGGGAGACCTGGTTACCCAGGATATGGAAAAGGCTGAGGTACTCAATGACTCTCTTGCCCCAGTCTTCACTGTCGAGTGCTCAAGCCACACCATCCAAGTCACAGAAGGAAAAAGTAGGGACTGAGAGAATGAAGAACTGCCCACTGTAGGATAAGATCTGGTTCAAGACCAGAAGGTGCACAAGTCCCTGGGACCTGATAAGATGCATCCACGGGTCCTGGGGGAACTGGCAGATCAAGTTGCTAAGGCACTATCCACCATATTTGAAAAGCCATGACAGTCTGGTGAAGTTCCCACTGACTGGAAAAGGGGAAACATAACCCCCATTTTTATAAAGAGAAAAAAAGGAGGATGTGGGGAACTACAAGCCAGTCACCTCTGTGCTCGGCAAGATCATGGAGCAGATCCTCCTGGAAACTATGCTAAGACACACGGAAAACAAGCAGGTGATTGGTGACAGCCAACATGGCTTCATTAAGGGCAAATTGTGCCTGACAAATCTTGTGGCCTTCTAGGATGGGGTTACAGCTTTGATTGATAAGGGAAGGGCAACTGACATCATCTACCTGGACTTGTGCAAAGCCTTTGACACAGTCCCACATGATGTCCTTGTCTCTAAATTGCAGGGACATGGATTTGACAGAAGGACCACTTGCTGGATAAGGAAATGGTTAGATGGCCGCACTCAAAGAGTTGTGGTCAATGGGTCAATGTCCAAGTGGAGACCGGTGACAAGTGGTCTGCAGGGGTTGGTACTGGGACCAGTGTTGTTTAACATCTTTGTTGGAGACATGGACAGTGGGATTGAGTGCACCCTCAGCAAGTTTGCCGATGACACCAAGCTGTGTGGTGTGGTAGACATGCTGGAGGGAAGGGATGCCATCCAGAGGGACCTGGGCAGGCTTGAGAGGTGCGTCCATGCCAACCTCATGAAGTTCTGCTGCACATGGGCCGAGGCAATCCCAAGCACAAATACAGGCTGGGTGGAGAATGGATAGAGAGCAGCCCTGAGGAAAAGGGCTTGGGGGTGCTGGTTGATGGGAAGCTCAGCATGACCCAGCAACGTGCTCTTGTAGCCCAGAAAACCAACTGTTTGCTGGGCTGCATCAAAAGAAGCATGATCAGCAGGTAGAAGGAGGTGATTCTCCCCATCTGCTCCGCTTTCCTGAGACCCCACCTGGAGTACTGGGTTCAG
>NW_010143136.1:0-15486 GCF_000699245.1 Pterocles gutturalis
AAAAAAAAATTACACATTTCTTTTTTGGGGAAAAGATATTTGTGTATATCTATTTGATTCAACATAGAACTAAATCTATATAATTGTCCCTGACAAAAAAATATTAAAAGACATTTTAAGCAATAGACTATGTATACCCATATGTAAGACATAATTATTTTTGTAGAAGGAGAACATAAGTCATTGTGTTACTATAAGAGATCCCACAGCTTTCTCACTGAAGTCAGCTCGATAAACTAGAAAAAAACTTCCCTCTCTAGTGATCTACGTCTTTGAGATTATTTGTAGGAATATTTGCTCCTCAATAAATTATTAGTGACAAATTATTTTTCCCAGAGAAGTTCCCAAGTAATTTGAGTCACATATGTAATATATCGCCACAAATGCAGAGATTCAGACTGACATTTCCTCTTCAAAGGTTGCATGCCCTTATTACTGACTGCAAGACCTCCTCACTCCCTCAGTAACCACCAGAACTGTGTAGGTATCAAATACAACTCTTTCTTTCTTTATTTTTGTTAAAAGTGCAGCTCAGGAAAAGAGAGCTGAGATAGATCTCAACAGTGTAAACCTAACAAAGCAATGCATATGACAAGGTGTCACTTGTCATCTCACCTGAAAGCCTGAATCTCAACATTAAACATAATGATATAAATAAAAGCCTATCATAAATGGCAATACAGGTAATGAAAATATAATTTGTGTTATTACTCTCTACAAGCCCAGATAATAACATTAAATGCAGTCTTTTCTCAGGGAGATCTTTCTCCCATTTTACTCTTAAAGGCCAAGTATATTAATAAAAACTTAAATTCTTGCTGCACCAACTGGGTGTATTTTTCTTCTTTAGGGTAAATAATCTACCTAAAGGAAAAAAAAAACCTGCAAGAATTGTTTTGGATTTGCCACTTAGCAGCATCAAGAGGTGAATTTTTCAAATTGAAGTTATGTAAATCTGATCTAAATCAGAATACAGATAAGACATTTAGCATGTTACCCTTTCAAGAGTAATTTCTTCATACTCATAATCTGCATCCGTGCCATTGACCTATAAAGAAAGAAAAGTGAGACTTACAGAGAATTTAACACTTTACATGACACAGTTTGCTCGGCTGGCAGTTCACTCCCATCAAATCTCAACTGATTCACACTGACCGCTAAACTCAGAGGGGACATGTGATTTTCACACTGCTCTGTAAATGAATCAGACACTCTTTTTGTACGAGTTTAGAAGTTAAGATTTCAGAGAGCAGTGTTCTACACAGATACTGTAGAACAGAGGGCCTCTGCTCTTGACTGCCAGGAAAAAAAAAAACAAAACGCTCTTGAGATCCTCAGATGTTCCTCAGGCCATATAGCAAATTGAAACTGAGAAAAAAGGAAGGGATGGTGTGGTAGAGAAGAAATTGTATAGAACAGAGCAGTATTGTCAAACTGCTGGTACTCACAGAGCAGAGAAAAATCAAAGACTGATGCTTTATACCATTTCTCACTAGAAATGGACAAGACTCTTCCAAAACAGTATTTAACAACTGTTTATATTACTATTTATCATGTTACATGTATGCTACGGATCAACAAATTAAAATAGGACCAAAAATATTTTATAAAGATAGATGAAAAACCCAAATACTAGAAGTAAGCCTTGTGGTCCTCAAGTTAGAAAGGATACCCACATTCTTTGCTGCCAACAGAACTAGGTCAGAATCAACTAACGGGAGTAACAAATATCTAAATTAAGCAAAAACAATTAAATATCAAATTCTTGATCATATTTAATATAAAAGTAACATTAAGGGTTCTTTTTTCAATTACCAAGACATCTTGGAACTCAAATTCTTTCCTCCACAGATCCCTACAGCAGCATATACAACAAGCTGCTACAGGCAATTCTCTGTTTCAAGCCTTTTACGATTAAATATTTAACAAAATACGAAATAACATTTATACTATTATTTTACAAAGCATCGTGTATATTCTTAAGACACCCTATATCTGGCAGTCTTCTGTTGTCTTAACATACTATTCAAGATTTTATAAAGATATAAAATATACATATAGAAGAAAGCATTTTGAAATCTGTACAGTTTTCTAGCAGAGAATTAAGAAAGTAACTTTTTAATTCACCCCAAACAAAATAAAGATGATGTCTACTTCATTCTTCATATATTTATTTAACATATTTAGCAGCTCCAAAAGCTGAAGATGACACAACTTTCAGTCTCTCTAATACAAGCTCATTTATCCCTCAGGACAGTTTTTCCTCCATCTCTATATCTCCCCTTAGCACAATAGAAGCCATGTCCATTCCAGACATAACAGATTATTATCTTCTTTGCACTGTACCTCAGAAATTATTGCGTCCTTAGTAGTTTGCTCAGTGGAAAAGATACTGTGGTTTTAACACCTGATATTTCTCCATTAAAAAGGGAAGAGGTCTTGACCTTCTGAATACACGAAACTGTATCCATTACTACACCAACACAAAAGAAGCCACTGTGATCAAAAAGTTTTTATGTTTGTTTAGTCCTTGAGCTATTATCTGCAAGAATGACATGTGTTAACTGAACCAGTCATCCAGTATTACAGTACCCAGGAAAAGGTTCATGATGATGGATCAGTATGTGGCTTTCTTTTCTTCTTCTTTTTTTGTTTTTAAATAAATAACAAGCACAACTAATCATTTCCCTATTCATTACCATTAGGCCAAAAAAAGCCAATGCTAATATATATAAGCAGTCTCATTTATTTCCATGTACAAAACTGTGTAATCCAATTTTAAAATACTACCTAGATAAACAAGAGCAATCAAGAACATCATTTTTATCTCTTGGTGTAGCTCAATTGTGTAGTCCCCTTTTTTAAATTTACCTTTTAATTGATTTTATCTAACAAACCAAACATTATCAGAGACAGGAGCAAGGATACATCAAATGATAAAACCCACTGTCCTATTCCACCTTTTCCAAGTTTTGAAGTGATCTCAGATCCACTAAGACAAGCTTTACTTGCAGGGGCTTCCCCTGGATGAATTTCTATACAGATACTGTAATTATGCCACAGCAATCATCTTTAGATCTGAAAACCTATCAGTAGTTCAGGAAAATCTGGTTGGAGCCTTTTGGCTGTATTGAAGTTAATGCCTCTGGCATGGTTAATCTTTTCATGTGCCACCCACTTGAGTTTTGTTCGTATTTCCTCAGGCTTTCCAAAGAATAAAAAAAATGTGCTTCTTGGTGGTTTTTTTACAACCCAGTTTGCATTCTAAGAGTACTTCCTCAGCAGCTTTACAATTCAGATAACGAGAGCTGTGTTCTTGACCATTTATTCCTTGGTTATTTTCCAGATTCATATTTTGCTTTCTTCTCCTTTCAATATAAAAAGCTTTAATATTAAGGTTTTTGTAGATTCATGATGCAGTTACCTCACAAGTATGATTTTACATTACTTCTCACTTAACAATTCCGTTAGCTACTCGGGAACCTAGAAAGCTATTCCTTTACTCAGCTTCCAATGCTTACAGAGCAGGTTAGATCACAGATAGTTATGGCCTTGTTTGTTTCACATTCACTGCAAACTGATAATTTAGACCACTTATAATTTTGAGTGCCAGTCTGTTCTGTTAATACTATTTTCTCTGCCTATTTCTACTCTCTCTTGACCTCCACATGCTTCTATCAGATGGGGCCTTCTGAAATGTGAATACATATTAATCACTTTTCTTCTTGGTTTAGTGTGTGTGTGCAGGGAGACACCTCATCTCCAGAACGCTTTTCTAAACTGTATCTGCAGCACATCAATAGAAGGGCCACATACTGCAGGCTACTGCTGTGATCTTTTAGTCAGAAGCATCATTATTACACTCGGGATTCATTTATGAGCCAATTATGTCATTGTACTAATCTTTTGTCTTCTGCTTAAACTGTTCATTCATGCTTTTGTCTGTCTTGAGTTATTACAGCTCCTTTCTAGCAACGTTGCTAAGTTATGAATGCTTTTGACAAGGACAAGATTTACTCTTTACTTGCTAATATCACTACTTAGAATAAACAATATAAAGCAACCAGTACAGGCGTTAAAACTGTTCAGGAAAAGGACAAGCAAGGATATAAGTAACTGTAGGAAGAAAGTACAGGAGGAAAATTCCTGAACCCTGTGCCAAACTTACATACATTCCAAAGCCTTTCAAGTCTCTATCTGCCAGTGATATTCCTATCACAAATCCCACACTGCCAAACACAAATTTCAGCCTCCACATAACTATACTTATTACCTTAATGTCTTAATGTTTCAAACAGAACCAACCCATTTTTAGGAACATTTAGAGCACTAAAACCTTAAGTATAGCCATTGCATGAGGAAGCGTTTTTATCAGAAGGGCAATGGAAATGGCACATTAAATATTAAAGCATCTGCCTGCACAGTTGAGAAACTGATTGTTCTCTGAACACTGAGCCTCTGTAACCTCAAATAACTGTGTTTTGCACTGTCACACACTGCTACTCATATAAAACTCTCCACCTGCAATCTACACCTTTTTTTTTTTTTTTAATGAAACTGCCATTTAAGGACTTCCAGTAATGATCAGGACAGCTTACAAAATCAAGCACCGTCAGAGAGGTAAAACAGGTTTTATTAAATAGTAACAACAGACCTTCACAACTACACAAATAAAACATTATCTAAAGTTATAATTGAGAGCAAGTGTAGGCTTACGTATGTTGGAGTATCCAGAGAATCTGTATTCACCAGCACTGGAGGGGGATTTGCCTTTAACAAAAGAATAAAAAAAAAATAAATATACAGCATAAGAGAAAGCAATACAAATGATAAGTATGTAACATTTAATTTGCTCAAAGTTCTGCTAAAAGGTAGCCTCATCTTGAGAATCTCAAAAATTCACCTTCTGCAACACTTGTTTCTACCCTGAACAAATCGCTTCTCTTCCAAAACTCCGAGTTCATATTTTATATACAAGTTCTGACATTTACTATCTTGTTTTTCAAAAGAAAACAACTGAGTCATGCTATCATTTGACATGATGACAGTTATAGTATTTGTGGTATAACATTCAGAATTTACTTTACCAGCTAGTATCTTAAAACAATTTTTTCTGGATTTGATTCCTCTTCCTTCCTACCAGGAACACTTCCTCCTTCCCACCCCCTTCAACCTGCAAAATGGAAACTTACAGAAATGACAACTTATGTAAGAAAGGTTCTACAAAACCAACTTCTGAAAGCAAATCCACAGCAGACATTCATCGACCACACAGCAGCATGTGCTTCCATCAGAAAACACAAGCCATAAGCAGAGTATGAAACAGCATAGCATTCTTGCTAGCCAGGAACTGGTAGAATAAGCTAATACTTCTACTCTCTGATGTTACTGAGATTTTTTCTGTGAAAAAGAAAATTTCAACTGAAAGAAAATCCACACAGACTGGTGGCATTTATCTGAAATACTTCCAAATAAACAGATTTCCTACTTTTGCATCAAATACCTTCCTTTGAAATAGGTAGCAGCTAGCCTGCTCTAAGAACAACAGAAAAAAAGCGTGCAGATACATTCCGGACTCCAAATGCTGTGGTATTAAGTCCAATGGGACCTACAAACTCAGTGGCACAAAACAAAGTTCATCTCCTTACTGCTTTAATGAAGCTGAGATTTTTTTTTTTGTATGTATAAAAATCCATTATCTTTAAAATTAAGATACGCTTTTTAGATCTATATTAATCTCTTATGTATGCATGTGGAAATAAATTTAGGGACAGTTTAACAGGCTGCAACAGAAGCTAGTATTAAACTCAGTCAAAGATAAACTTAAGACCTACAAAAACAGGACAATTACATTAACCTATTCATATCCTGCACTTTAGTCTCATTACCATGACAACAACATACTTCTGAAGAATTCATGACTTTTAAGAGCTCCCAAAAGCTAGGAAGCAAGGAATGACTCAGAGGTTCCTCACAGAAGACTGAGGTGAATAATTCACCATCCCCAGACAGGCATCAATCTGCTACCAGGCTGCTGTGTCAGAATTTAGGCCTGGATCACTTAGTAAGTACTAAAACCAGGTGGTATCTAGTACGCAAGTCATCAGAGTATACTATTAAAAAAAAAAAAGGAAACAAAAAGGGTGATGCTTAATGACTTTTTCAAGATGGCATCAAACCCCTTTCTTGCCCAGCAATTCTCTCAGTAGCAGCATGGGCACACTGCATGCGGTACAGGAGTCAAGCACTAGTCGCTAGGGTCCCAATAAAAATCTGTCTAAATAATGGTATCTGACACCACCATTTTCTGCCATCAAGTTACATTCCAATTTCTGCTTCTTATTCAAGTGCAAGTTTTATTAAAATAAGATTAAATTAAAAATAAGATCCTGTATTAAAAATACCAATCAATCAAATTATGCATCACCATCCCTGTAAGAGCTTTATAATTAACACAATTTTAAAAAAAACAAAACAAAAGAATACACTGTATTAAACGGAACCTGACTGAATATGAGGCATTAGGAGTCTAATCTCCCCTGGATCTACATGAGACCAGCATACACACATTTATTTTATATTCGTGTGTAAATTATGAAAAAATTTTAATTTACAAAAAGAACATTAAAAATTATTGATTTTGAAAACTGAGTCACATTCCTTACATTTCACTCAAATTTGGAGTTTATTTTTATTTAATATTGGGATTCTGTAACATCTAAGTATACCCAACAAAAGCAGTGCCAGTGCAAGCTGGTTTCCCATGGATTTTTTTCTTGAGGGTGAAATGTGTTCTTTTGAAAAAAGAAGAGGAAGACTAGCTAAAAACAAATGGTTATTAGTAGGCGAGGTTTCTATGTGAACAGTATGTTTGAGACACAAGCTAGCCAATCAATGCAGAACACCTTCCGTAAATTAAGGGCTTGTTCCTAACACTCCTCCTGCATTTGTCTGAATTCTCCATCAAGCAGCAATTATCTAACCATCACTGCCAAGCAGGAAGGCGAAAAGCTTTGTGCCAGGCCTTCCAAAGGTACGCCTGGACACTGCAAAGACACAAGGCAACATCTAACTCAAAAGATCAAATGTCTTTGAGAGGAAAACCTGGTATTTCAGTCTGTATTGCAAGAGTTCTCCAAATTACCTACCACTTTCAAGCTTCTGTGCCGGGGCTTGTTCAAATATTTAAAAGCCATTTGACAGGTTTGTTTACAAGCAGATTAAGGGCTTGCCTAAGGGGCAAAATAATTAACAAAAAAGTGAGATGCATCTATTGCGCAAAAATGCATCTGCCAAATCCAAAGTTCACTATAACATTCTATGGTATTTTCGAATTGCTTAGAATGACAAATGATGCAGAATTCTATAGCTAACTCCCGCAGACATTTATACGCACTCAGAAGACAGAGGCACAGACCAGTCAATTCTTACTCTTCCGCTGGCAATCCAGCATCATCAATGGACAGCAACACTGACACAGCAACGGCAAAGAAAACAGAAATACATACAGCACTAATCATTTTATTTTAAATTGAGTTTAGCCTACTGGCAATTCCCTGAAAGTAAATGCTACTGGAGACTCAGTTATCTGTATCCATCAAGGGTGCCAACAGAAGCTCACTGGTTGCAGCAGTCCGTCTGCCTCAAATCCTGATGTGGGCAGAATCCCTCTAGAAGGAGGAAAGATTTCTGAAACTAATCAAATCTCTGGTCTGCCTGTTGGGAAAAGTATGGGTGACTGATTTGTGTAAACACACATCCACTAGAAACTACACTATAGAACAGCCAACTGTAAAAAAACTTTTGATAATTACTAATTATGTAAAACTTAACAATGTAACAAAAAAAAAAAAAAAGGATTACGACCTATTACAAGTTTAGCTGCAGACCTTAAGAAAAAAAAAATACTGACATGTATACTACAAAAATATCCCAGTTATATTCTGGATAGCTTAATTCCCTTTTAAAGTTAATAAATATCTGTCACCCAACAATTTCCAAAAATTGACTCATCTTTTCGGAAGGCATGTGCTCATTGAGATTTTTTGCATTGAAACTTAAAGTTACAAAAAATAAAAGCAGAATGCCATTCTATATGCAAAATCGTAACTGCTACCTATCCTAATTATTCCATAGCTTGCCATGCTGTGGTCGCATACCAAGCTGTATGGAAGACATTAACATCAACTCACATTTACTGTTCTCACTTGTCTTGACAGGATTTTGGGGTTTTTTGTGGGTTGACATAATATGACCTAAATGATGAAGGTCCAGAAGGGAAGCACGTTTTATGACTCAGATATGTGAGGAATAGAGGGGTAAAAAACCCCACCCAAACCCTTTTGTATTCTAAATGCACCTATGGACACTAATACCAACAAATGACTCAAGAACATTAGAAACATCATGCAAGTGCAATCAATGAAAGACATATTAAGTACTTGTATATGAGATGAGACAACTATTTTCTATAAATAAATAAATCAAGCTATAACACTTTAAGTAAGGATGAAATTACTCTAAAATTGTTATTTGAACACAAAACATCCTATTGCTTCTTTCCATTCTTTGGGTTTTTTCTCTTTAGTTATTTCACCACTTACTAATATACTTCCATATGAAAATATAGACATTTAAATGGACTAAAAGCTGCTATAAAACAAAGAAAAATTAGGATGAAACTCTAGTGTATTACTAATGCACCTATTTCACAGTTCATCTCAAAGCAGGGTGTGAAAGTACCAAAACGTGAATTTAAAACAAAGCAATGAAATAAACTGAATAAAAGCTGAACAAATTTAACAAAAAAAAAAAAAAAGAATAAAAACCTGTGGTATGGTGGATGGGATGACAGTGGTCTCAGCAGGGACTGGTGGGACAGGGATCACAGGGACAATGGGAGAAGAGGAAGGAACAGCTTCTGTGGGCTAAAAATCACCAACAAAATGTCAAAAATAACAAAAACTAGAAAAACAATTTAAAACAAACATGATTCAAAGTTAACAGCATAAAAAAACCCCTGAAATAGCATATGGGTTTGGAGACCATAACTCCAACTGAAGACAACCAACCACCTTTAACCATGGTGTATATGGCAGTGCATCCCCAGCAACATGCTGATGTCAAAGAACCCAAAGTAGTAAGACATCCAGATTGCTCATTGGTATCACGTTACTCACCTTGCAGTACAGAGTAATGAGACTTTGGGGTCCAACAGAAAACCTGTTCATGTCAATGGACAGACTCAGGTTTTTTGTGGGCTGGTTTCACAACAGAAGCCCTCCACCATTATACAACAGTGTGCAAAAGCAGGGAAACAGTGGCTAAAGTTGATAGCACGGAACAAAGTTAATACTCCTCTTTGATAATCAGACGTATATTAAGGTTTCTAAACTAGGCAAAATTCAAATAAAATCTTTTAGTCAAGTGGGCATAAGATTCTAAACCAGATTCAATCTACCTCTCAAAGGTCTTCATACAGGTTTATCATACGTCTTCAGATTAGGAGGATTTTAGTCTTGGTAATTTTAATTAAAATAATAACCAGGAAAGCTACTGACACTTAAGCTGCAAAGGAACAAGATTACAAATAGCATTTTGAGGAAAACATTGACTCAAATTATTCTGAGATGTTAATATACTGGTTGTCAACAAGCTGTCAGCAACATAAACTGCTGGCAACTATCATCAAAATCACAAGCTGAACAGCAGACCAAAGCTCTTGCAACTTAGTTCTTCCAAGACATTCCTGTCATCTTTAAATATAATGAAGCATAAAGACAAAAGAAAACATTAAATCCTGAAAATGAACCAAAACCCCAAAACAGTATTAAACATATTTTTAAAGTTTGAGATATTTTATAACACAAAGCAATTTACATCAATAACACAAACCAAATTAAAGAGTAAAAGCAAATATTAAAGAAACCTGAAACAGCCCAAGAGCAGCAAGCCTTATTAAAAGTATATATGGTATTTCTACATGTTTTTTTCAGCTCAAAGTCAATCTACCCGAAACGAACAGCTGGTGAAAAATGTTGCAGTTATTGAAAGATGTAAGAACAAGATATACTTGATATCTTCAGAGGTTATTACTAATGTCATTCAAACATCCTTACATCTGTGGACAACAGCACAACCTTTCAAGTGTTAAAAAAAAGGAGGGTGGGGGAAAATCTAAATTGGTCTAGAAAAATGGTAATACGCATTTTGCCAAGGATGCAGGAAATGCTCAGTGCAACAAACCTCCAGTTACTATAAGAACAATGCAACCTTTAGAGGACAGATCCAATTAAATAGCTTGAGCAATCACAGAGCCCTACATATGCAGACAATAAACCATCCCTTCAAGTCTGCCTTGTTCGAAAGTAAGCAGATTCCCGTGTGTGCACACAGTAAAAAATCCTCTTAACCAAAATTTCAGATGTATTACCTATCAAAATACAACACAACGTTAAAGCTGACAAGCTAACTGCTAGCAGATCAGAAAAATTCCAGCTTTACAGTTACAACTCCTGCAATAAGAGAAGGTTAAAAACAAATCGAAGTTATTCCTGGATAATGACCACACTCTCCTGTCCTCTTTCTTAGCAAAATAACCGACACAGTCACAGTTGATTTCCTTTGGGGACAAACAATCTGCACCCCTCTCTCTGCACCAAATGGCAGCTTTATTTTCCTGTTTTCTTCCTTTTCTCAACTCTTAACTCCCTTCTCTCTCTGGGCTTCTCACTCCCAAATTCTTCAAGAACCCTCCCAACCAGTTCCAATTTTTATCCTTATTGTTTTAAAGCTGAGATTGTTCAAAGCCCTTCAATTTTTTCAGGTTCCAGTCTCATAAGCTATTAGTACTCCTACAGTATTTTCCCTTTGTGGTGATGGTTTAGTATCCACACTGACTCTTAAAAGCTGCTCCCTGCTCCTCCAAGTGTCCTGGCAAGATTCCTGTTGAGCCTCCTCCACTACCATGTGGGTGAGGAAAGAGGTGACAACACTGGCAAAACACTTTCAAAGGATGTGCAAATCCAAATGTAGGTCAGTCTGGCTTCACTTGAATGCTTAATGGAATACAGTGAACTGATGTAGGAACTACGGCTACCACAAGGACGGACAATGTGAGAAATTAAAAGATTTCTAACCATCAGAGCAAGAAGACCTGGAACACAGTTACAATAGAAGAACGCTAATTTTATTTTAGTGTGGCACGTAATCAGTCTGAAAATGACCATATGATACAGGTATCTGTGAGAGCAGCTGAATAGGCTCCAATAGCTCAGGGTATCGCTTTCAATGCTCTGCTTCCCAGGAATTGCCAAGGGAAATAGCCTAAATAAATGTGCTGACACTTACAATGAAAATCCATTCTGTTACAACAATAAACATCAAGGAATTATTTTTTAAAGTGTTAAGGACAGACCTTCTAATTTTTATAAACAAAAATAATAATTTAATTTTAATTTGTATGTTTAAAAAAAGCAAAGATGATAATACCTTTAAGCGATCAATTAAAAGGAGTGCCTCCAAATCTAACACTACATCCAGATGTTGTGAAAAGGAAAAACACACACATTTTCTCATGGTTAACCAACACATGCAATGACTCCTTTTGTGAGGAAATACAAACTAACCTGAAATGCTCAACGCACCAAACATATCCTGAAGCAGATCAACTAAACCAGCGAATTCCATAATGCTGCTATTTGTGAAGTACTAAAACACGTATTTTGGAGAACAGAAATTAGCAAACCAGAGTTTCCTCGCTTACAATAAATTGCTATTAAAAACCTACACTGTATACAGTGCAATAACTGTAATAGGAAAACACTATTTCTCTGCCAGCCCAATTTCAATTATTACTACTTTGATTTCTAGCAATGAAATAGAAAAGACAATTCAGTAACACCAAGTCTCGAGAAATAGCAGGGATAAAACTACAGAAAGAAAAACTGTGACATGAACTTTCTACGGTTTGCACCCAAAACACACATCTATAATACCTAGTGCGATACGTACCTTTTCTAAAGAACAATTAGAACACGAGCCATCAGACACCCAACCACTAGCAGCTTTTACTTTTGCTGTGCTTTTTGTAGGACTCTTTTTTACACTGTCACGTAGGTTTGTAAATTTTCCTCTGTGTTTGGAAGACACTGGCAACGTGGATGAGCTAAATGATGTATGAATGCTCAGTGCCCGCTGCTGATGCCGGAAAGGCTGCTTTGGCTGCATATGAAGATTTTGCCGTATTTCCATTCTCGGGCTCTTTGGTAAATCAGTGAGCTTGAGCGTTCCCATTTCACTGTCATCTGTAGCACCATAGTACTTGTAGTCATGACAGCGAGTAGTCATGAAACTAGCAATACAAATAGTCCTTTTTGCAAAAAAATGGAGGGGAAATAAACCGAAATACTGCTTTCTGAGAAAGTTCAAAATATGATTGCTTTCTATCATGACAGTGAGTAGTCATGAAACTAGCAACACAAATAGTCCTTTTTGCAAAAAAAATGGAGGGGAAATAAACCGAAATATTGCTTTCTGAGAAAGTTCAAAATATGATTGCTTTCTAGATCGTGGTCATAGGAAGAAACACTAAATGCTGCTTTAGCTACTACAGCATGTTGTGTACTCTCTCACTCTATTTAAAGAGCACCATTGAACCACCACACGACACTCAATTTGCTGGGCATAAATAATCAATGCAATGCACAAATCACTGAATAGCTGGCAAAAGTCACCTTTTATTGAAAAGATGCTATGAAAGGTTATTATTTTTCTTCTCCCATAAGCTCCTACTATCCCTAAACTTTGTGGTATTTTACCACCTCAAAACTTCTCCAAGGTTTACATCCAGAAAATTTTTAAATATACCAATTCCTCTACTTTTCTGAACACTTTATGGGGGCTGAAAACTAATGAATTTAAAGAAGATTATGATGAAAAATATATTAATTGTAAATTGTCAGATATGTCGTACAAGATTTCAACATTAAACTTCCATCAAAGACAACAAATTTGTTCAAACCATAACAAGAATGACTTTGTGTTAATGATTTTAAGAGTTGCATTTCCATGAAGTACAGCAGCACTGTGAGAACACAATTTTAGGGTGCATACTGTTTAAATTAAAAGATAAAAAAAAAATAAGGCATTTACATGAACCTGAGTTCTTTATTACTTTATTCCTTCAGTTTTTAATGCCATGGATGCATGATCTCTATATTGCATTTTTACCCCAATTTTCAAAACAAAAAAGCTCTAAAACAACTCCTACCCCCCCAAAAAAGCACACAATGAGCTAGCTTGATTTAATTGTGCTGCTGACTAACCGTACCAACCAATTTTAAATTAATTATTCTAAAAAGAGGTAGAGATCAAAAGTTAATTTCCCAGAGTCTAAGTGCAAAACTGACAGCTAAGCAGACACACCTACGTTCCTAGCCTTAGAGAAGGAAGAAGCAGGCCCAGGCCAGAGGTCACGCAGTCTTCTCGACAGTGGACACCCAGCCAGCGCTTGCACAGCTCTGGGCCTGCCCTGCACACACCATCTGCCTCCTGCCCCGCGGGTCTGTTCGAGGAAGACGCTGTGAATCTGAATAGCTGGTGCCGGATATGATACGAATGAAGGACACCAGCCCAGAGGAAACAAAGCTTGAATAGATCAACTGTACTGTATTTGCATAAAATGGAGACATTTCATCAATGCATAGCATTAAAACATGGTTATTCTCCCTCTCACTGTATACTTTCCTACAGCAAATATGAATACTTAAATAATATGAGTCACATAATTTTACACATAGAATAAAAAAAATGGAACACAGACCTAAGTACAAACATTTCCAGTTATTTATAGCCTAGATATTAAAAGATAAAAAGGAACTGACAGATGCTCCTCTAATCACCAAGAGCTGCCACGTCTCATCTACCCAGAATGGATGTAATCAAGAGCTGCATAACGTATCATTAATGCAATATTCGTAAATGCAGAGACAGAAAGGTTTCTCGCCAGTGACAGGAAGCTGGAAATACCTTGGTCACACAAGCATTCGCAGATTTGTGCATGTGTGCATGGTAGGCACGTTTTTCGCCTTTGGAGTATCAGGGAGCTGGAGGACTGTGTCCTCCCAACACCTATGGGCAGATGCACTGGGGTTGCTCTGCTGCAGACAACCCAAGAATCTCTACATTTTGTCACTGAAGGCCAAAGGCGGAGAGGAGGATCAGCATGTTGTCAATGTGCATATAGCTAAACAGGTCAAAACCAGCACATCACAACTAACTTCTCCTTTGAGAAAATTCCACAGATGTATTAATACTGAGCAACTTGGGGCACACGCCCCAGCCTGCGGGGACCACGCAGATGGAGGCTGTGTCTTGTGTCGAAGCCTCTGTATCAGTATCCTCTTTGGCAACAGCATGCCAAATGGATGCTTTTGTAGACCACAAATGTTTTTTGGCAGAAGAATGAAGATGATGCAGCAGATAATTAACAGCACATGGTTTTTTCTGGAAGTCCTCATGCCTGTAGTCCCTGAGATGGTTATCAATAAGATATCAATAATTAAAAACAAACAAAAGCTTGAAGGTACTTGTAGTTCCAAGAGCAACAGTCCAACCACCAAAACACAGCCAAGGAACAGGAGGTACAGGCAGAATACCTAACCCATCCAGGGCTGCACGGCATGCCAAGACCATATCCAGTGAAAAAGCTTAGGCTGCACTGAAATGCAGTATTATGCAAGTATGGAAAGTGAATATAGCATCTTGGTCAAAAAAATGTGGAAAGAAGAGGAAATGCATATAGTATCGGGTAAGCATAGTAAGGCCTATCTAGAAAATCACAATGTAAACAAAATGAAAACAGACAACAGCAAAAAAAAAAAAAGAAAAAAGAAAAAGGAAAAAAAGAAAGTAGAGAAGACAAGAAGAACGGTACTCAAAGAGATTAATCAGATATTTGAGAGTCACAGGGATCATTCACACACATGAGGTAAGGCAGAGCCTTATAAAAAAAGATAAAAAAAGATCTCTGGCGAAGCAGTGGGACATATGCATAATTCAAAATGAGAAAAAAACAGTTATGTAACTAAAGCTGCACAGGTTTGGCAGATCATCTTTTGACTGCAGAAAGCCTGAACCCGCAAGTGTTCTCTGCAGACTGTATTAATTACTAGCATGAACTGCTCCACTCTACTATCAAGCACTAAGTGATTTTTCATAGCCAGAGGGGGTTCAGGATCAGGTTGTGCTTTCATATTATCAAAAAATTGTTCAGAGTTTGTATGTAACACAAAGCTGAATCATCAATATTTAATTCTTTGAAATTACTACGTCCAATGTACAGTCCACATTTCTTTGTAGCAATCTGTTAAAGTGCCAGTAATCTTTTACAAGTAGTATTTCTTCAGGAATCATTTTCTTTCCACATTATATAACACCTACTCAACAGCCAGATAACAACAATCATAGAATCATAGAATGGTTTGG
>NW_010143137.1:0-1257 GCF_000699245.1 Pterocles gutturalis
ATGGGGGTGACAGTGGGGACCGTCTCTGCCTGGAGCATGGTGGAGATGTCCCCAAGTGCCACCTGTCCCCATTCCCTGCCCGGGTGGGGACTCACCGGGCCATCCTGGTGTCCCCATGTCCCAGTGTCCCTGTGGCAGCATGATGGGGAGCAAGGCAAGGGCCAGTGGCCCCTAAAAAGGGGTCACAGGGAGCCTGGGGACCCCCCATCAGCCGTGTTTTGGGGACCCGGAGCAGGGATGTCCCCAGGGCAATGTCACCGTCATCAGCCCAGTTTCTGCTGAGCCCTGACGCACTCACTCCACCTCTCCGCAGGGATGGGGAAGCTCTGGCCAGCGCCGGGCAGTGCTGTCCCCACCCCGCAACTCGTCACACCAGCTCACGGGGGAGGAATTGGCTTCCTGCACCCCATCCGGCCCGGCCCCCTCCGTGGGGTGACGGGGGGGACCGGGACGGGACTTCCGGCGAGCCCCACGTCAGGGAACCCAGATGGGCTCTTGGGAAACCGCCGGGGTTGAGTCAGGCTCCATAGGGACAGGGACAAGCTCGGGGTGAGTCACCGTCCCCTAAGAGCCAGGCGGGCCAGTGACTCGCCACCCCTGGAATTTGGGGGGACGGGATGGGGTGAGGAGGTGGCAGCAGGTGCTGCAGCGGCCCCAAGACAGGATGCGGCCAAATCCCAGGCGGGAGAAACGTCACCTCCTGGTTGAGCCTGGGATCCCCTCTTGGGGACATCCTCGCGGGCAGGGAGCAGTGGCCCAGCCTTGGGGACGCTGGTGCTACCAGGACAGGGCTGAGCATCACCGGTGATGCCGGGGTGACACCGTGGGGTTGGGGTGCAGCTGTGTCCCAGAGGGTTGGCACCAATGTCCCCATCCCGGTGTTGTCCCCAACCTGTCTTGGCTCTACCAGGAACAGTCACCGTGGCCACCGCAGGTGGCACACACCATCCGCTGGGGAACGTCGGAGGGGAGCGCAGGGGACACAGCGCTGGGTGTCCGGTGCCATCGCGATGTCCCCAACCCTGGCACGGCAGGTACCTGGTCACCCCCCAAAAAAACGATGAAAAAGCCTCTTCCAGGCTCCAGCCATGGGATGGAGAGACAAGATCGGCCCAACCCCGGCACCAGCAACTGGAGCAACTGGTTTAGCTGGGTCAAAGTGGAGCGCGGGGAGTCGCAGTGGCTGAAACCCGTTCCAAGCGGTGTGTAAACCTGCTGGCACGTCCGTCGCTGCTCCCGGTTTGGTAAGAGCTCATC
>NW_010143138.1:0-248 GCF_000699245.1 Pterocles gutturalis
AGAAGGAGAAGGAGAAGGAGAAGGAGAATTAGGAGAAGAAGAAGGAGAAGAAGGAAAAGGAGAAGGAGAATGAGAAGGAGAAGGGGAAGGAGAAGGAGAAGGAGAAGGAGAAGGAGAAGGAGAAGGAGAAGAAGGGAAAGGGGAATGAGAAGAAGTAGAAGAAGGAAAAGGAGAAGGAGAAGAAGAAGGAGAATTGGAAGGGGAAGTGGAAGGAGAAGGAGAAGGGAAAAGAAGAAGGAGGAGGAAGA
>NW_010143138.1:441-748 GCF_000699245.1 Pterocles gutturalis
GAAGAATAAGAAGGAGGAGAAGAAGAAGGAGAAGAAGTGGAAGAAGAAGAAGGAGAAGGAGAAGGTAAAAGCAAAAGAGAAGGGGAAGGGTAAGCGGAAAAAGAAGGGGAAGAGGAAGGGGAAGGGGACGGGGATATATATGGAAAAGAAGAAGGAGAAGGAGGAGAAGGAGAAGGAGAAGGAGGAGAAGGAGACGGAGAAGGAGAAGGAGAAGGAGAAGGAGATGAAGGAGAAGGGGAAGGAGAAGTAGAAGGAGAAGGATAAGGAGAAGTAGAAGCAGAAAGAGGAGGAACTGGAGGAGGAGTAA
>NW_010143139.1:0-4141 GCF_000699245.1 Pterocles gutturalis
GCAGCCTCCATCACCCTGCAGCATCCCCTTCATCCTCTCCGGAGGGACTGCCGGTCCAGGAAAAGCAGGGGGCTGAGGGGACAGAGCCCAGGGCTACGGTGGGTGGCCTCCCACCCATGATCTGGGCGGCCTCCCACCCACGACCCGGGTGGCCTCCCACCCACGACCCGGGAGCACTGTCTGGAGCTCCTGGAGGTGAGGAAATAAGGAAGTAAATTTTCCTGTGCTAGAATTGTTTTCACCCTTAGTCTTGCAATGCTTTGGAATTTTGAGAGCATGGGGCAACAAAGTTCTGTTTAAAAAGAGATTTCTTTTTTTCCTTTCATGTTTTATTGACAGCTGCTGAGTGTTAAGAAGACGACTTGTGGAAGGTGTAATTCAACTGATGCTCCTGGAGTGGCAATAATTGGTACCAGGCTGGATGTGGGGAGTATCCCAAAATCTGTTATATGAGTAAGTGAACTAAAAAAACATCCCTCAAAGGAAGCTGAGAGGGGTGCTCAAAAATTTGGTCCTGAATGTCAGCCTTCTCATGCTTTCCCCTTGCAAAGCTGTAGAATCAGTCATGGTGCAGTTCAGAACTTGAAGTGACAGCAGAGACAACTGAACTGCTTATTAAATGTGGTCCATTTCCTAGGAGTTGGGTTATAATTCAGATGATGTTTGTAGCCCACTAGATGCTTGAACAGTTGAAGTGTTTTCTGAACAGTGCTTTTGGTGAAAATTGTTTGTGATATTTCTGAATAGTCAGGTCATTCTTCATCTCCAAAGGAGAAAATAGAAGTGATGAACTTCTATTTGTGACATAACTATTTAAAAACTAATAACTGGGATAAGAAATGTCCATATTAGTGCTTATTATAGGCCAGAACATTTTCTTGAGGAGTGACATTACAATTCTGAAGATCCATAGTAGCTGAATATGGCTTTAGCCTTTGACAATGGGATCTACTATTCCTTTCTTTTCAGTGGATAGTTTCTTGATGGGGTAAAGTCTTAACTTTATTGGCATTATGGGATGGAAGCCTACATCTTCTACAAAAAGTAGGATCTGACACTTTTTTCTTTCCTTTCAGCATCTTGCTTGTCTACAGGCAGACGTAGGGAAAACAGAGCTGACAGATACACGTTGTGCATTTCTCCCTTAATTATTTTTGTGCATTTGGGTCTCTTTTAAAGTCTCCTTTCACAGTGGGCAATTTTCATCTTTTCCAGTGATATTTGCACTTACCACATTTCTCCTCCTGCCCGCTTCCCCCAGTAATTCTGAAAAATTCTCCAGCAGTCCCGTTCTGAATCCACTGACTGAGCTAAAGTAGTTAATGAAGTTAATGACTGTTAAGCCTTCAGTCACAGGGCTTCAGCACAGCCTGGTGGCAGGGGCTGCTGCAGCCCATCACTAAGCACAGTGTTCTTTCTGCTAGAGTGTTTTGTGGTGGGCTATGTCCTTCATAACTTTAGGCTTGCTCCATAGCTAGGCACTCCTTTCCACTCTTCTTTATGTTAATCTTACTTCTGCCTCCTGTTTATGGCCTTCCAGGCATTTGCTAGGAATCCAGGTAGAAAGTGCCTCACAGCTGCTGAATACCTCATTGTTTATCCAGAGCGTCTCTTTCCAATTCTACAGGTTTGCCATTTGGATTAGCTTATGGGTTTCAGTAGGTAACTCTTCTTAACATTCTCCTTACACAGGTCAGTCTTCATTTTTACATGAGGCATCCATGTATCATAGCAGAGTAATCACGTTAGTGTCAGTTTCTTCTTAAAAAGGAAGTACAGTGCAGGAAACTTGCATTTATGTGGAATTTCACTGACCCCAGGGTGAGGTTCTGCTGCTGTCTACCCTGCGATACTTCTGAAGTAGCTTGAAGATTTTCACTGAACTACTAGATTTCTGCTGCATCGGCGGAGATCAAAGGCTCTGCCCACACTCACATATGGCTGTGCTACTGAAACTCTTTCCTGTGCAACCTACTCACCAAAAGGACAGATGCTGCTGCGTTTTGCCAATTGACGGGGTGTCCTGAGTTAAGCAGAGACAGGCTGCTTAAAGTTAGCTCTGTTAACTTTTTTTTCTCTTCTTCATAAATAGCTAGCAAGAGGCTGTGTTTTGGATTTATGCTCAGGAGAAAAGTTGATAAGAAGGGAACGTTCATAATTATTGCTAGGATACTTCAAGGTCGTTCAGCCACTTTGCTCTTTGCAGACAGAGTGGGGGGGTTGGGAGGACACAGCCCAGCTACTAGCCCAGGATTCGTTCCTCGGTTATTAGGTTAAGAACCAGAGTGACCAATAATCTATTCCATAACATACACGTCATGCCCAGGATATAGGTGAGGACCCCCAGGAAGATCGTTCTCTTTGCCTTCGCTTCCTGGTTCCAGTGGCTTTCGGTTTCGGTCCTCTCTTCTGGCTCCGCATCGCTCTCCCAAGGCCTTCCCCCCTCCCCACCTCCGGGATTGTCTGGGATGCTGGGACTGTTATCTCCGTTCTGTGAATTTCGGGATCCTCCCTCTCTGGGGGGATCGTTAGCTGTGGCCAGGTGGTCGTTTTCCCTCCACTCTGGTCAGCTCTCGGTCCAGGACGCTGGGACTGTTATCTCCGTTCCATGAGTGCCTCTGGGAGCGGTGCACACTTGTATATTTGTATATAGTATTATTTTCAATATTATTGTAGTTTAGTTATTAAATTGTCCTTATCTCAACCCACGAGTCCTCTTTTCCATTTACCCCTTTAATTCTCTCCCCTGTCATTGGGTGGGTGCAGGAATTGTGTGAGCGGGTGTGTGTGGTTTGGCCCCCAGCCAAGGGCTAACCCATCACATGGGGTTAGTACAAAGGACATGGGCACCAAATTAAAAAAAAGTAAACTTATTTTTACTTACGTGTGAAGTGATAAAATAATGAGGAAAATAATACAGAGAAAATGAATTAAAGCAAGAGAATGTAAAGCAGCAAAATAATAAGCAAACTACTATAGCAAGCGTAAAATAAGGTAATGCACATAATCATTACTACATGGAGTTAGCGATAGTGATTAAGAAAGATACATCACCAGTTGCCCTATTAATATATTGCCATCATCCAGACCTGCAGTCGCTGGGGAGCCTGTTTACAGCAAGGATTTGGAGAGTCCCTCCTGGCAATTGGGAAATCTCTGTACAGGCATCCACTGTATAGATGAGGCTTCCAAATTTCCCTGACAATGGTCCCTGCTTTTATACATTTGAATAAACAACTTTCTATCTTAAACTGCGAAAAAACATCTGGTGTAGTTTTCTCCTTGTTAACTTCTGTCTCGAGCCTGGCCAGGGACAGGAGAAGGGAGATAACACGAACAAAAGAATCTGCTAATCTTGGTTATGTATCTCTCGACAAAGCTTGTCACGACTTGCCACATTCCTTTGCCATCTGACGTGATAGGGCACATCCGTGCTTAATTTTGGCTACTGTTGCACAATTAGTATCTTTCTGCTGGCTAACCTTACACAGCAAGCTTTATAGCAAAGCTCTATAAGCGTTACAACAAAAGCTTTTATAAATTGGCATATATTAATAAGGTAATACATTGCATAAGTGATCAATATTATACATATCCGATATATTGTTAGGTTGTGAGGTTCATCTAGAGGTCAACTTATGTTCAGGGCCTCACTGCTCAGGCCCTAGTATTTCACAGGGTCATCAGTTCCTAGGAAGAACCAGTTGCTTTGAGTGGGAGAGGAACTCTTTGCAGAAGGTAAAGGCAGGGACTGGGAGAATGAAGAACCACCAACTCTGAGATAAGATCAGGTTTGAGACCATCTAAAGAACCTGAAGGTGCAAAAGTCCGTGGGACCTGATGAAATACATCCACAGGTCCTGAGGGAACTGGCAGATGAAGTTGCTAAGCCACTACCCATCATATTTGAGAAGACGTGTCAATCTGGTGAAGTCCCTCCTGATTGGAAAATGGGAAACATCATAATCCCCATGTTTAAAAAGGGAAAAAAGGAAGATCTGGGGAACTACAGGCTGGTCAGTCTCACCAAAAAGCCTTTGACACAGTCCTACATGACATCCTTGTCTCTAAGTTGGAGGGACATGGATTTGACGGAAGGACCACTCGCTGGATAAGGAATTGGCTAGACGGCCGCACTCAG
>NW_010143139.1:4721-15169 GCF_000699245.1 Pterocles gutturalis
ATGGACCTGTTGGAGAGAGTCCAGAGGAGAGCCACAAAATTAATCAGAGGGCTGGAGCACCTCCCCTATGAGGACAGGCTGAAAGAGTTGGGGTTGTTCAACCTGGAGAAAAGAAGGCTCCAAGAAGACTTAATAGCAGCCTACCAGTACCCAAAGGGGGCCTACAGGAGAGATGGGGAGGCACTCTTTATCAGGGCGTGTAGTGACAGGACAAGGGGTAATGGGTATAAGCTAAAAGAGGGTAAATTTAGACTAGACATTAGGAAGAAGTTTTTCACTGTGAGGGTTGTGAGGCACTGGAACAGGTTGCCCAGGGAAGTTGTGGATGCCCCATCCCTGGAGGTGTTCAAGACCAGGCTGGATGAGGCTTTGGACAACCTGGTCTAGTGGAGGGTGTCCCTGCCCATGGCAGGGGGGTTGGAACTGGGTGATCTTTAAGGTCCTTTCCAACCCAAACCATTCTATGATTCTATGATTCTATGATCTTTGCTATATGCAGATATGTGTTGCTTCTGTTCTCTCTAGGGAGTGGACTAGATATTGATCAAAGTCAGAGTAAATGTGAAACTTCAGAAGCCAGAAGGAAAAAAAAAGTTCTAATATTCTTATGGGCTTTTTCTGTTTCATTTTATCCATCAATTTATTTTAAAAAAGTATTTCTTCGATGAACTGAGAAAAAAAAACAAACCACAAGACATGATTGTTCATGCAACTCTGCTATTTCAATTATTTGGGTGATTAATATTTCAATTATTTAGTGTTTTAGATTTGGATTAAAGAAATTACATAGGAATGATATAGTAATTGAAGACACAGAAGAACATTAGAAATCTGTTTTGAGCAGGCTCTTTTCCTAGAACAGAACTAGAATTTATAAGAAACCCTAGAAACAAGGTTAGCTGCTGTATTTCTTTTTTTCTGTAGCCTTCTAAATCTCAGCAGGATAGAGTTTTAAAGACTTGCCACTTATAACTGTCTTGATTTTTTTTTTTTTTCACTGTGCTATGAAGGTATTCCTCGGTTGTGTGAATAATTATTATTCAGAGGTAGAAAGCAATATCTGAGAACAAAACTGGAGTAATTTATACTGTGGTGACTTCCTTTTTGAGTTTTGAATAAAATGAGAAGGAAATTGAAAGCAGACAGATAAAAAATCCTGAAGAACTGTGTCAGAAAGAGCAAAGAGGGCAATGCTACTTCAGAGTGCAGCTGAGGTGGGATAATCCCAACATGCTTCTGTCAAAATTGAATGGCTCAGAGATACCTGACTCTGCCCTTATAAGATAATTACACCATTAAGGTGATATTCCTCGATATATTTGTCCTATTCCTATTTTCAAACACAATGCACGTTTATCAAATGCAATCAGCTATTCAGAGAAGTAATTGGGCAATTTTGTTGTGAATGTTATGTGATTTCAAAACTCTTGTGGGACTCACTAAATGTGCTATATCCACACCTTAGAAAGTGAAGCTGTCCCGTACAGACTGTTAACAATGCAAAGATGCAGAACTGGAGCAAATGTGTACCTCTGTAAACCAAAATGTTTTTTACGTACCTGATAGTACTGTGATTTTAAATCTCTAATGATACCAAGGTATGATAAGGTAATTGCAAGGCCTCTGCCATGAAGAAGGTACTTAAATTTCTTCCCATTTTGCTTGATATATAAGATTCCCCTCAGTATCCTTTGATTATGGGATGAATGTTTCAGAAGATCAGCCTTATGAAAAAGTACCTTTCAGTCATATCAATAGAAGCACATCTGGCTGAATATTTTTCAAATTACTTTTTCAGAGGAAAATAGTTGAGTCATTAAAACACAAACTGGTGGGGCATAGAGGTCCCTTTCAGTGAGATTACCATTATAAAATAAAAGTGTAAAAGCCAAATTTAAAGAACGGTTTTCAGAATACGGCAAAAAGATGCTTATTTGGAGTTGAAACATGATCCATAGCAAGTACTACTAATGAATTATAAAAATTCTTCAGAATTATTGAAACAGTGTATTTATTTGACTCCCTTTTATTTGATTTGAACAAGATATTTGCTTTACAAGCTTTTTTGAAGGTGTGAAGTTTCAACTTAATTCAAACCAGTGAAAATCTCAAGAATTCTTGCAGGATGAGGAAAATATTTTCATTTGCTTTTAAAAGGTCTGTTCTGAATGCAAAAGAGAAGCACTTTTCTATTCATAACTTTGAAATCCTTTTGCTTGTTAATACCACAAATACAATGCACATCCTCTAACGTTAATGCATATTGTGCTAAGTGAAGTTATCACAGGTTTTTCTTCTGATAAAACAGTGCTTGACTGCCTGAGTTAATGAAGAGCCCCTATTAACTGTTGTTAATGATAGAGCCCATTTGACAAGATAGATACAAATATTGAAGTTGGTCTAATTGCCTCTGGTGCATAGACTCACTACCATATTCACTATGAATTATGTCAAAGTATCACGTTGGAACCTTCTAGAATAACCTTCTATAATAACCATAGGCAAGACTGCTTATGTTTAATTTTCTTTCCTTTGCTTTTGATATCTAATGGTTTTCTGCTGTATGGGGTCTTGCATGCCTGTAGGAAATTGTGTGCAGTAGAAAAGGTCACTATGAAAAACAAGACAAAGGACACTATTTTGTGTATGGTCATTCTGGCAGTGAGTTTCAGATGGGCCTTTTTGTTATTTTTAATATGTTGTCAGATGAAGCATAGCTTGTTTGGGGGAAAAATTTTTTTTTACAGTTTGTCTTCCACAGATTGGATCAGAATCATGGCAGAGTGATTCTTTTGGGTCTAGTTCTCTTGAGTGTGCCTTTTTAAGTAGTTCATCTACAAAGCTTACTCACTTAGTTTTTATTTTTCACTCTGCCTACCAGGCTGGGTAGCTGGTCTGCTTAAACGTTGTGATGGGTGTACCTTTGGCTGGGAGCCGTCCCCACACAACTGCTCACTCACTCCCCCTCCTTCTGGGGATGGGGGAGAGAATTAAATGGGTAAAGGGAAAAAAAGATTCATGGGTTGAGATAAGAACAATTTAATAACTAAATTACAATAATATTGACAATAACACTGTATACAAATATACAAATGAGTGATACACAGTGATACTGCCCCCCCACCCGATGACCAAGGCTCAGCCTGTTCCCGGATAACGATCCCAGAGCAGGGAGAGTCCCAAAACCACATTCCTGGAACAGAGATAAGAACCCGAGTGTCCCAGACTGATAGCTGATTGAGGGAGGGGGAAAGATGGCCCAGCAAGAGGGACCACCCCGAGAGAGCTGACCTGGAAAGAGAGCTGACCCAGAGCAAGAAGGGATCTGGAGCAAAAGGGCTGAGCTTCCGGAGGGCCCTCACCTGTATACTGGGCATGACATGTATGTTATAGAACAGATTATTGGCCACTTTGGGTCTCAATCCTGAATGTAGGATCAAATCGCAGGCTGGCAATTGGGCTGTGCTCCCTCACAACTTCCCCTGTACCTGTGCAGACACTGGCAGAGCAGAGAAGCTGAAAACTTCAGAGAAGCTGAGACTACCTTGACTGTCCTGGCAACAACTATAAACATCACTGTTACCAGCTTTCTTCTTAGCACAAATCCAGAACACAGCTTCTTATTATGAAGAAAGTTAACTCTGTCTCAGGTGAACCCAAGACAAAGGGTTGCCATGTAGCCATTGTTTTTTTGTTCTTTCAAAATTATACCTCCTGGGGTAGCTGCCTTTTGAGATTTCTTTTTTTATCTCTGTAGCAGCAGAAAGAGAAGAAAACATTCTCTGTTCTGATTTTTGTCATTCTTCCCTTGATGAGTTTCCATAGTGACCTGATTAATAACACTGCCTACCTTGGGAAAATGCTATCCTAAATAGCATGCCACTATACTGAAACAGCACTCTATACTGCTGGAAAGCGTAGGGACAAGGGGAGAGGTTTCTGCCATGAAGTTAGTAGTGAAAGGGAGATTTCAATTTCTGAGTTCATCTCTAGATGTCCTATACAGTGGCAGATTTGTTGCTGTTTTCCTGCAATGAAATGTGTCTAATTATTTGAGATCACCTAGTCTGTATGAATCTAAAGTGGAAAGCTACATCTTAAAATTTCAGTCTTCCTCACAGCTCACTGCCTCTGTAAGGTATTTTAGTGTCCTTCATGGGTGTTGCTCCCCTCTCCCAAATCAACAAAACAGAAAGGTAGTGTATATGTAAATAAATCAAAAGAGATCTCAGATTTCGGCCTGATTTTTTTTTCCTTTTTTTTTTTTTTTTTCTTAGCCTCTTGTTTGTTAGCATGACTTCCACATTAGACTGAAAGTTAAGTTCTGTCTTATGTCCTATTTACACGTGAATGAAGGAGATGAAATTTGGACGTGCTTGTGAAAAGGACCTTGCCTCATGCCCACTTTGTAACAAGAAGGGATCTGTGCTGTTAGGTTGGATGGCTTCCTGCTGCCTTCTCTTCTGGAAGGATCTCTTCCAGATCACTGGGATTTCTTCCAGAGCTGAACAATTGGTCTTCCCTGTAGAGCTCTTCTGTGTTAGTAAATAACTTACCATAGTGATGGAGTCATATTCATAAAAGATTTTAATAAAATTAGCATCTAGAGCTTAACTGTAAACGGTTCCAGTTAAGGACACTCACTAACAGTGAGTTACTGAGCACGGCTTCTCTAGAGGTGTCTGACAGTGAGGAACTCTTTCTAGTGATGCTGATGATTTTTTGGCAGATCCTGAATGTTGGCAGTTTCTTGAAAGGGCATTCAGTCTCTTTCTCTCCCTGAAATACTTAGAACTAAACCTAAGAGTCTGGAATTCCCCTTAGCCCTGAGATGACTTTAATGTCAGTAATATAGGTGGTTTGTTTTTTTTTTTTTTTTTTTTTTTGAGTGAAGCAATGAGATGCTTGTGTGCTCTGTTTCCAGTAGTTTTTAGCAATTGCATTTTTGTAGCCTGGCTTCTCACTGTGGATACTGTAAATGTTCCTAGTGAAGCAACTGGATGACCAGGCCAATTCTCCAATGATGGAACAAAGACGGAGAAGCTGGCTGTCTTACTGGGTGGCCCTGTCTCACAACTACAGATCCTATTTTAACTGAAACAAGGATAGACAGCGAATGAGGACACAGGGATTGATTCAGGAGTGAAAGTGTCCTCATCTAGTTCTTTTCACCTGCCTTGGTGATGATGCAATTGGTTGCAAGGACAGTTTTGAACGGTCCAATTCTTTGGAAGAGAGCCAAAGAATTAAAGCAGAAAAATAACTTCTAAACCACCAAATCTATAAGCTGTGCACCTGCACCTTAGGATGTGTCACGTGTACTACTGCTTGTTTGGGCAGAAAAATCCCAATGCCCTCTCACTAATTAATGCACTGTGTAATGCATTCTGCACAAGGCAGTCTCATGGAAATCAGTTGGACTACACTGCGAGAACAAATGTAGTTTTTAGTCCCACTTGTGATTCTCTTGCATTGAACACCACAGTGACATTGCCACACAAGCAAATCTGGTCCCAAAGGAGATGGGTTCTCATTATGTTTTAATTCGCAGAGTAATTATTGTTTAAATTATATAGCGAAAACCCTACAAAGTTAACTTGCAAAATGGAGGTGATTTTGAAGAAGAAGGGTGTGAAGCTGCTTTGCCTCAAAGCTGTGATCTGTTTTCTTTCCTTCTCAGCTGCACCATGATAATTGAAAGAAGAAAAATATTCAGCAGAGATACTATTTGGGAAAGATGAAGGAAAGAAGAAGATAGACCAGCAAAAGACAGTATCCTCTTCTGTACTCAGAACATATGAAAAAAAACATCAATATGTTTCTCAAATTAATAGTACATTTCTTTTGAAGTGTTCCCACCAGAGGCAGGTACTAAACTCTTACCATCTTTAAGAGTACAATTTTGGCTCCATAGAGAAAGACAGCATCTGATGACTGTCTGCCAGTTCAACTGGTGTGTGCAGAGGAGGAAGAGTAAGGTGGAAAAAAAAGAAAGGTCATTGAGAAGAGGTGCAAGAAATAATAAAGGAAAGACAGGAAGTATTTTAACGAGTTGTCATTTTGAATAGCATGATTTTATGATGTCTGCCTTTGTGGTTGTGTAGGAAAACATTTAATAAATCTTATCCATGTTGTTTAAACTTACAATGGAAAACACACACCTAACTTAAATAGGTTTGAGATTGTGAGCTGAAACGTCATGGACAGGAGGAGAAGTTTCTTTCAGAGTACCTCTGAGAACACTTATACAAAATTTTTTTAATGTGGTCTTAAGTACATACATTACTACATTTCTGATTGAAACCACTAATGTAATTGACTTTGTATTTGAATTGATATTGTTAATTGGGAGTGATTGAGAAGATGTGAAGAATTAGTCAGAGGTGGGATGTTTTAGCCATCAACAACTCCTCGTTATTTCTTTGATTCCTCTCCTACTTATTTGCAGGTCAAAATACCATTGTGCTCCCATAATTTTCATTGTGATTCCACATAGGTTTTATCTAAGCTGTTTTGTACTCATGAAACCTTTTTAAAAAAATCACTATATAGACTTGACAAAGCTTTGAAATTGTTTTGAAAACTGACTTGAAGTCTTGAAAACACCAAGGTAGTCAACTGTGAAACATGATGCATGCTTTAAACATTTGCAGTTATTAGATATACTTGAAAAATCAAAATAAATCTCTTTGAAGTAATTATTTTCATCTATGAATTGCAAGATCCTGCAAAGTTGAAACATTCTTGAAGAATTGTCAAAAATAAGAAGTGACTTTGAGCTTAAACTTCATTTGTATGCAACAAGTCTAAAGCTTAGATCCATGTATTTAGGATAGCAACATAGCTAAAGGCACCAAATCCAATTAAAACAAGATATTTTGTGGGACAGAAGCAGCCCTGGTAAGTTTTGAAAAAAGATCAAGCCTCTAAATTATCAGGGTTTTTCTTGAATAGTTACATTGAAACATACTGTATTTTATGGAATAAAATTAACAGAGCACCAATGTCACAAAAGTCGTGTTTTAAAATAAATGTAACAGATTCTGAGATGAGGAATATGACTAGGACCATTCAGAGTGTACCCACTCCTGACCATAATCTTCGAGGTTGTTTTGTAGGCAGAATTGTATTGTTCAAGCTGGTGCATGTTTTCATCAGTAGCAGATAGTTTTCATGCCATTCTGAAGGAGTTATTAGCAGAAGGAAAGCCTGAGTAATGATGAAGTTACATACTGCTATTAGTACTATTGTATTGCATTACTAAATGATATTGCTGCTTGGTCATGTTTCTTCATTTGCAAGATGCAGATTAGTTCTTAGTAAATAAACTCTTACCCCTTATGAAAGCATAAAAGCTTTCAAGATAGGCTTCTCACTGCAGTGCAATTTTCAGTCTTTTTGGTTCTTGCCTGTGCCAAAAGAATTGTCAAGAAAAAAAACTAAATATTTTAATTAATTACCTGTCATAGTTTCAGCAAAATAGTCTGTTTAATTCCAAAAGAATCGTAAAGCTTTAATTTCAGTGTAGAGATATTATAATGAAAATAATTTAGGAAATTTTGAACTGTCATATTAAAAATTTCAAAATTTTTTTATTAAAATAGGAAAATACAGAGTTTTCGTTTGAAAAATAATGTCATTTGTAACTCAGTGTCATCTGTATTGACTCGGTTACTGTTTTGGTGTAGATGAACTTCCACTGGTGAAGCAGAAGTTTTTTCCAAACGGTCCATCCTATCCTAGAACTTAAACTTTTCCTTACTTGTAATGAATTTTGCATTTACTTAAGGTCATTCTTACTAACTTTGTAAATAATCGCATGACCGTTTTGCAGAGATTCGCTCCTTTTTCTATGGACTTCAGCTATGTGTCTGCTTGGTCAGCTCATTAGAATTGACCTCTGCTAGCAGACAGGAAATAAGTCACTGATGATCCTGTGTTTGCTGTTGGGGATTGGCTGAGTCACCATATGTGTGCGTTGTTACTCATCTTTCCTACTGTCTCATTTTATAACATGCTGTCATATTCCATTACTGTTTGGACCACACCATTCCACCAGTCACCTCTATAAGGATCCTGTCCCTTTCTTGTTGGTCCATTCTCCTGGTAGATCTTCTGATACTGTCTGTGCTCCAGGCTGAACCAACTCAACTCTGCAGCCCTTCCTTACATGTGCATGCTCCAGCACCACTGTCCCAGTGGCCTCTCCTGAACTCCTTTGGTTTATCGATGTGTCTCCTGCATGGACCCCAAACAGGACACAGTACCCCAGTGAGGCCTGACTCATAGTCCACTTGTTGCCAGGCTGTAATGTCCAGACTTGGATATAGGTAGATTGTGGCATAAAGTGTTGATAGCCTTGGCCAACTCAAGTCCGCTGCTCCCCTGTCATACACAAATACATTCATTTCATCACAGAAGGTAGTCTACTGGGTCAGGCATAGTTAACCCTTGGTAAATCCATGCTGATTGTTTCCATTCCCCTTCTACTCTTTCATGTGCCCAGACACTTGTTCTAAGAGGAATCAATCCATGATTTTACCAAGAGTCAAAATGAGGCTGACTGACTTATAACTCCCTGGATCATCCCTTTGGCCTTTCTTTTGAAGGTGTGTGGGATTAATTGCCCTTCTGTGGTCTTTGAGAATCTGTCTCAACCTCCATGATCTTTCAAAGATGATAGAAAGCTGTGTTACAAGGACGTCAGACAGATCTCGGCACTCTGAGTATGGCCTATTGGGATGTATCAACATGTGTGGGGCAAGATCTCACATGTGACCACTGACTCAGTCCTCATCCACTGTTAGTCCTTCTCCTTCCCTTTGAACCCTTTCAGGTCAGGGTAGCTCAGCCCCCACCTGTGTCTGCTGTCAGTAAACAATGGGCCTTTCAACAATGGGCCCATGTTTTCCTTGTTCATCTTTTTATTACTAAGGTAATTGTAGAAGCTCTTCTTGTTGCCCTTGATGTCCCTTGAATCCCTTAACTCCAGCTGAGCTTTGGTTTGAAAGACACCAGCCCTACATGCCCAGAAAACTTTCCGAAATTCCTCCTTTGTGCTCTACCCCTGCTCCCACCCCTTGATGCTGCATTTTTACACTGGAGTTCTGCCATGGTGTCCCTTTTAGCCAAGTCCTGGCAGACCTGCTTGTCTGCTTTCACGTCAGGGTGGACTGTTCTTATGCCTGGAGGATGGGCTCCCTAATGGTCCACCAGCTTTCCTTAGCTCCTTTGTCTTTCAGAGCAGCCCTCCATGGAACACTGCCATGGAACCTGCTCCCCTGCCTGAGTCCAGCCTGCTCACCTGAAGTCTAGGCATTGTACTTTGCTAAAAGATTTTTCTCTTTTGCTTACTTCAACTTTGATGTGCGTGTTCCTGCAGGATTCATTCAGCAGATTCTTGTCTCTTTACTCAGGAGAAAAGACTCTCTGCCCATCCATTTACACCCTTCTAAACAGCTTAAATAGCAGCTACTTCTAAACATTGGTCTTTCCTCCATTTCAGTATGATATATTCCTAATCACTACATTTAATTATATTCACACTTTCCCCATGTCAACTTTGATGAAGTCAAGGCTCATTGATGTGCTTGATTATGAAAAAGTGATATCAGTTATTTTTATTAGGTTCTTATCAACAAAGATCTTTTTATGTCTATTACAAAAAAAGCATCCTCCTGAAAGTAAGAGCTTAACTGAAGCACTTTTCATGACAGTGACGTGATTAGATTACTTGTCTAATTCCTTATTTAATATTTATTCTCTTTACTTTTTCTATTTCAAGGTTTGGAGTGAAACTGACCTTTTAACTAGCAGTTACAGAGAAACATATTTCCCCCTCAAAAAGAAGAAACTGGAAACTCTGGACATTTGTGAGGAATATGAAACAGAAAATATTTCCATATTTTCTTAAAAGCTGGATACTTAAGAAAGTTTTTTTCAGTCTTGCACAATGTTTAAAATCAAAAGTGCGTTCATAGTTTGTTCCTTCAACAGCGTGTCAATTCACGTGTTCACTTCCTAGGTTCCTATTTGCTAAGGAAAATGGAATGTATTTAGATATGTGTGATGTCTAAGGAATTTTTGAAATTAACAAATACATGCTATGCATCAGTATTTTTAAGCACAATGTTAAAACATATTTGTTTCCAGCTTTGGAGAATCACATTTTTGTAAAAGAACCCTGAATTTTGAAGATGTATTACATTAAAATGTACCCTTCATTACACATACAATGCAGCGACCGTCACATGATTTCTGAAAATTCTTCCTGATTCCTTTAGAAAGCACAAGAAAAGTATTTCCCCTGGATTCTGAATAATGCTTTTATTTTCCCTGTCTCACAGGAGAGAGAAATGAGGATGCTGCAATCCAGGCACCCACCAAGGAAGAACTAGAGAAATTACCAGACTAGATGTGTTTCTTGTGTGGTTGTAGTTGAGGCTTTT
>NW_010143139.1:15359-43830 GCF_000699245.1 Pterocles gutturalis
TTTATTACTGTAATGAGAGCAATGGTGGGGGGAAGGGAAACAAGCGGGCACGGTTATTTGCCTGTATCATAAAATACTGTGGCGTGCATTCATTTAAAAAGATTAATTTCCTGTACTTTTTTCACTGATTTTGTAATAAAGTGATTTTTTTTTGACCATAATGTTTTCATAGAATTTAGGAACATTACTAAAATTGTTTTCACTGGCTTCTTCATTAATATTATCCTTTCCCTGCCATGGTTAATTATTATTTCTTTTTACAATTCTTTCCCCTGCATTGTCTCAGTTCTTTAATCTGTAACTCAGGCAGGAGAGAATTAAGGACATTGACAGCCACAAAACATGGAGTAAGATTAAATTAGTTTGGAGTTTGTACACCATCTTATGTTCCCTGACAATGAGGAAATCAATAGCCTGAGACAAAGACATATCAAGACAAATACTAGCTGCTGTAATTATGTAAACAGTTCACCCTGCAACATTGCCTCACAGCAGTAAATGATGCCCTACAATGCAGCCCATGGGAAGCGTGAGGCAGTGTTAGTACAGTACCTAAGGCAGGGAGGGCTACAGGAGATTATATCACGATGCCCTTAATATGCCTTTTTTACATTCAACTGTCGGTATTGATCTATGTAGGAAAGACAGGGTCCTCAGGAAAGTAGATGCCTCTGTGGTATCTCTTGTCCTCACTTGGACCATGATTTGTCTTGACAGTTCATTGTGTAGTTTGTTTTCTGGTAGATGCTTTCAGTTTCTGAGCTGTTGAAGAAGTAGTTGTAGTAGTAGTCTCACAATCTCGTTCCTGAGCATTTTCTTCTCTCTAGGTTAAGCTTACTAGAAGGACTTTCTTGTTGTCCCAGCTCAGGTGAAATTTCCAGAGCTGGACATTCCAGACAGATTTAAAACCATCCAGTATAAATGTGAAAATGTGGGGAGACTAGGGAGGAAAATACCTTCCAGAATATGCCCTAAGAAATAACTAGTCTGTTTTAGAACACTGAGCTGGACTCAGGAGTGCTGAGAAAAGAGTTTGTTTTTGTCTGATAGATGTCCAAAAATATCTCAGAAGGCAGTTTTCGAACATAAGCTAAGTTGACATCATGGGGATATGTGAAGCCAAGGAAGAATGATCCTCTTATCTTTCTGCAGGATACCACATATTACTCCTCTCTTGACTTTTTTTGCACCACAGATCGTGGGGAGAGGCAGACTAGTCCAAACAAATCTTGGAAATGCTTAGAGCTATTTGCTTTGCATAACAGAAAATACATTTTCTTAAATTTATTGAGTGAAAAAATATTTACAGTCTTCATTGGCTTCAAGGAGCACCAGAAGGACTGCTGCTATTGAGTTTATGTTGCCTTTAGGCAGGTGACTACCTGGAATTCAGGGAACAGCCTCGTGGAGTACAGAATGCAGTCTTTCTGAGCACACACAATTAAATAGGATTTTCTGTATTCTGATTCTCTCTCTATTGACTACAGAAAGAGCAAAGGAAAACATCCGTCTTAGGAAAAGCATAGCACTTGTTAGATCTATGAGAGTCAATGAGAAAGTAGTGTTGGGCCTTGTTACTTATTTGTCTTCTTTTCAGGGCGAGTGATTACTATGTAACATTACTTATTTTGTAAAATAATAAAAAAGGGCAGGGTATTGTGTACAGGGAGGAACACTAGGTTCAGAAGTAGCACCTTTTTTTTTTTTTTGGAGGTGAGTTGATTCACACTAGCTGATCTGGCAAAAAAGCCTGTCTCATAACGCAGAGTCAAGTTAGTCTATTGAGACTTGCCATGATTGACCAGCCTGCCTGGACATTTATACTTAGTGATAGAGATGTTCCTGTTTCTCACCTTGTCTAATGTATTCCCTTAAAAATAACCTGATAGAGACAGCAGGTCATTTATGCATTCAGACTAAGATATATATTTTCAGAAGCAGGCAGAACGATTTGAGAGAATGTGCACAGAGGAACATGTTGGATATAGCCAGTACCTATAGACAGCACTGTTGTTGTCTACATTTGAAAAAAAAAAAAAGGGAGTTTAAAACACCTACTGAATGTCATATGCTCAGACAACAGGCTAAGGAAGATGCACAAAAACAAGAGTACAAGTACAGTGAGGTGCCTGGGAAGGTTTGTGTTTGGTAATAAACCTAGTGAAGTCCTGTGAGACAAATTAGTATTAATTGCAAGAATTAGTGACTAATGCATTATTCAAGAGTGCACTGAAATTAATAGCTTTAACCTGTTTCATATTGGAGAAATAAACTTTTAAAGACTGCCACTTTGAAACATTTAGAAAAAGATTGGCAGAATCTAATGGAAAGCTGTTGAGTGGAGGAGACAAAGAGAGGATGAAATAGCTTCATAGTTTCTCTTCTTCACCCCTATCATCTTTGTTTTGAAGTAGAAACTGCAACCAGACAAGAGGACAGAAAGGGCCTGGAGAATGTCTCTAACAGTACTGAGCATGGCCAGGTTTTTCCAGAAGCATCCCATTGCCACAGACATATTTAAGGAACCAGATTGCTCTGAGCACACAGGCCAATTACTGTAATTCAGGAGACCATCCAAAACTTCCTTATGGGCTCATTGCTCAAAGTCATGCAGTAATATGACCTGTTGCAGTCACCTTAAAAAAGGTGTGTGTGGGGTTGTTGGTTAACATTTCCCAGTAGTATTTTAAGCATGAGCTGTGTTTGGCATTAACAAATGAAAATGTTGCAGGCAATAAGACACGGCAATTCAAGATTCTGTTTTAAGTCCACAGGTTAAGAAATAAGCCAGGTCAAGGAGCTGCAACACCTGCATTCTCTCTATTTCTTGAATGCATTTATTTCTAATTAAAGCATCAGAGTCTATTCAGAAATATGCCAGTGGAGGAACTCTGATGTAGAAATGTAAAAACAGTATGGAAATGATGAAATAAAGCACTTATGTGTAAAGTGAACATTGTCCTTCTGCAACTTGCCTAACAGAGGAAAACAGTATAAGAAACACTAATGTTAATTATTTTATCTTTATTAATGTGTTCCCTGTTCTGTGATTGTTGCCAGGCACTGATAATAAATGATAGGGTCTGGACTTGATACTGAACACTTGTGTCTTTCTGTGTTTCTCTGTTGTTTCCCTTGAGCTATTTTCCTTAACTGCTCCAGTGGAGGTGATAGGGGAATGAGGAGGGGGTGAATCAGGCATCGTAATTGCCATTAGCTGATGTGGAGGAGGAAGGAAGACCTGGAGGTGAAGGTGTGCAGATGCTCTGAAGAACGGAGTGCCTGCAGCAAAAGCTTGAATTCTTGTGATGCACAACTGGCCAAGATTTCTTCTTCCTTGATCCATCCTCTGCGTATCACTTTGTTAGTACACCACCAGCAGAAATAGTCTGTGCCAACCAGCCTTGGGCATTTCTTGGCATGGAGAGATACATTTCAGAGCAATCAGAGGTGACCTGATTACTTCCATACTGCATTCATCTGCAGCCCCTGAACTCAGATTGTTTATAGGTAGCACAGAGCAAATGCTTCTGTCCAGCCTTGAACTTGGAGGGACTGGTAAGAATAATAGAAACAAAAGCACATCCCAGGAAAATCACAGATATTTTGATATTTTTTTCCATTCCAAATTACTTCCCTGAAGGCAAAATTTCAACAATCCCCAGTAAAATGCAAAATGGTTTTGCTGTACCATTTTCTTATGCTTTGGACATGTCATCACTTAAGACCAAATTTGAGCTATTTATTAAAATATGACACCCCCCCCCCCAATAAATAATATTTTATATAGAAATTTTGAACTACAAAGCTTGGGTTTACCACTTAGAAAATATTGGTACAGATTGTTAAACAATGCTGAAATTGGAAATCCATTCATTTGGATGCTTTCTTGCAAAAACTTTTAAATTCACTGATTCCATGTTTTTTACTAGAAAAATGTCTAGCAGATAAATCCACAAGGTGCTCTAATTAGCTTACTGAGTAACATTAATCCACAGATAGAAGCATCAAAGGCAGACCCACCCTATTTTCCTTTTTCAGTCAGTGAAAACCTAGACAATGGTTTGCAGCTACATTTGCTATTTTATTTTTTGTTAGGATGCCAGTTTAGTCTCTTGTGTTTTGGGACAGTATTGGTGACATCAGATTTCAAGAATGTGAAAGTTGTGAACTGTAAAAACCAGTTCTTTCTTTTTGGGAAAAAAAATCAGTGAAGATATCTCCTGTATTCTCACTGTCTGTCAAAGACATAGGAGGATTTTTTGATTGTCAAGCTGTCATCTATGTGATTTCCATACTTCAAGTAGAAGTTGCTGATTATTGCAATATGATGATTCCTACATTTTACTTCTGTGAAAACTCTATTGTACATGGGTGAAAAATGACCATGAAATAAGGAGAATCAAGATTCAGTGGCTTAAATGCAGATAATTTAAGGTTGACATGCAGGAATTTCAGCGGACTCCTTTTTTAGTTCATGCAAAACCTGTTGAGTAATGCAAAATAACAGTGGATAGAGAACAACTGTATCCTAGTAAAAAACCGTGGTTGCATACCTTGGTTGCATACCCCATCATGGTTGTATGCCCTGTCATGGTAGAGAACTACTTCTGTAGTAATGAACTTGTATCCCATCACACACCATAGCATATTTTTTTGGGGGAGTGCTCATGCTTCTGCTGATGTGTAAACTGTCATAGTTACAGAGATAGTGGCTGGCATCAGCACAATTATAATCTGCAAGAAATCAAACCAATGGGTAGCTTTGCTGAAACCTTAAGCTTTCTTACATTGTTGTTTTATTGTCATTAAAAATTATTTATTTCCTATATCATCTCCCAAGCATAGTGTCTAGTAAAAGATTTTTAGGAACTAACTGTTGCTACTTGCAAGAGTAAATTTCTTGCTCATACTACAGAAACTTCATCACAGACTGTTTGGGGACGTTTTGATGTAGACTTCTGGGAGGGGAGTTCTAGCCATTAATACAAAAAATCCCAAGGCTGATTTCAGTGTAGTCTTCACCTCACTTCCTCTACATAACAGAGGACTTTGGATCCAGGGCTGAAACTTCCATTGTAAGTATAAAAAAAATCTTCTGGAGTCATCTAGTCTTCCCATACTAGATCTGCATCAGCAGTTTTTCTAGTTCCAGCAATCCATTCATGCTCCAATATACATACAGTAATAAACCACAGGTTGTATTTGCATAATATGGATCATTTCTATGTTGCTGTAACACCATCATTATCAAGAGGTAAGCTGTGCCAAGGAACACCACAGTCCAGAATTTTGAGCTTCTGTAGCTGATCTGGTTGTTTTCCACACTCACTTGAAAATTCTTCCTCCTGCAAAGGCAAGAATTATGTAGTATATAAATATTTTTATAGTCCGAACCCATAAAGTCATTAATCCACTTGAATGTTTGATAACTTTGGGGCAGAGTAGAGGGAGACATAGCTGAAAGAGGCAATGCAGAGACAGGAGGGTTAAGAGGAAGAGAGGAAGTGAGAATCCTTCCCTTCAGTTTTCAGTGCTGTTTCCATTTTGCCATTTCTCTTAACACTGTTTTGCCTTCTTATACCTGTACCTTTATTTTATTTCTACCCACATTGCTGTGGGAATAAAAGCAGTTAAAAAATAAATAACAAATATTTTTATTTTCTAGCAGTTGTAGCACAGGGGAGCCACATTTTGGAACCAACTGGGCTGTAAAGCAACATCGCAGGAGCACAGTCTCTGCTTGTGACAATATACAGTAAAAACAGGCAGAACTGGTGCTTGATGATAAGGGCCATAGAACCACATAGGGCTGAAATATCTTTCCCCAAATTAAGAAGCTCCTGTGTTGCAAAACTAAAATCATTAGCACCATCTAGTACAACCAGCTAGGTAATGGGCAGTACACAGCACATTATTTCCAAGTGAAAAAAAAAAACAAAAAAAAACATTTCTGCGGATAATGTTTTAATGCTTAATAGCTTTCTTTCATGGAGTCTGAGCTTTTCTTGAGGTCTAAATGTTTTTCACTTCAGTTTTCAGCTCCAGAGTGTTGATATATATTTTTCTGCTTGAGCAATGACTCAGCGACTGCAGATGGGACTTTGCCATGGAAGACGGTGATGCATTTATCATTCATCTTTCCTAGAGATGAATAGAGGTTATATCTACAGTGCAATCCAGACAGCAATGGCAAGTTTTTTAAGAATTATAGAGTCTCGCCCTGTGTGAGGTCTGAGCCATATCAGTGACAAGGCTATCTGATGTACAGTAGCTCAGCCATGTGGGTTAAAAGTGTTTGGATTGCATGACAGATGAAACAACCTTTGGTGGTGCCACAGTGGGTAAGTAGATGGTCCCGACCAGTACCACTTCCAGAAAGAGCTCCAGCCTCTCATGTGTAAGGCTTACAGAATAGATCATAGTCTCCTGTCACATAAAACTATGAAATATCCATGCAACATCCACATCTGCCGGTAGCCTAGGATGAGTGTAAGGCAGGCAGTGTGGCTGTGTCCTCACTGAGCAGAAGGTAGTCCCACAGCACCCAAACAAACTGAGCAGACACAGCCTGCTTCATCAGTTCCAGAGATGAGCCAGGAGGTCAAATCATCACCTCAGTAACAGGATCACCAAGGTTGGTGCCTTGGTCACAGGCGTACCTGCAACAAGCTGAAATCAGAATTTGAAGCCTAACCACAGTCCCAGAGCCAAAGGAAAGTGACCTCAATGAAATTTGTCTTGGCTGTCCCTTAAGCTTCATCAGTTTTTGCAGGTTTCATGGCTGCACCATGCCAGAGCTGACCTTGAGCACAAACAGACAGGAGACCATTTTCTTTAATATTTCATATTCTGTACTCAGAGAAATCTACCCTTACATGAGATTTTTTGGCTTTTCTAGATCATCTCCTATGCACATGCCACTTTAATTGTAGGATCAGTACATTTCTCCATCACTTTTTAAAGGTAAAGTGATTACACATACACACCAGTGAAAGTTTTTATTAAACATTTTTATAAATGCAGACATCTGGTACTATTTTATAGAACTCTTGCCTTAAGCAGAAGAAATTAAGTAAATCTGGTACCATTACTCTGGATTTACATCAGTGTAAAAGAGAATAATTTGCCTCTAGGTCAAAATAAGCACAAGAAAACACCTTTTGTGTGGAATTCAAAGGGATGAATTGAGGTGTGTACAGCAAAGATCAGAGAACATACCAAGGCATCATCCGGAACAGCAGCTGATGTGGCAACATTTATATAAGTATTTATCAAAAGTCCAGTGAACCTTGTGAATGTGGGATCTTCCTTCATCACTAGTAAGCATCCTGATATCACAGACCATAGAAACTGCATCCCAGTGTGATACACTGCTTTAGCAAAGTTTGAGTATGAAAGGCTTTGAAATCATATAAGTAAGAAAACGCTTTCAATAAAATTACAAACCTGTAGTCAGTAGAGACAGAGAACATTCCCCTTTGATGTGATGCTACTTTGAGTGACTGCAGGTATTAGAGAACTGTTTGGCTTTGCTGTGAAGTACAGCGTAGGTATTCATGGCAGAATATCCAACTGGATAAAGTGTCATGTTGTTCTACTTTAAAAATTACCTACCCCGTTTGCCACTTGGACTTCCATGTAGATGAAAGCTTTTCCATGTAAATCTCTCCTGGAGTTATTTTTCACAGTCAGGTTCAAACACCTGTAATGAATATACATCTTGACATGAGCTGGATCATCTAATCTTTCTGCACAGTCAGTGGAGACAATCCACTGAAAGAAATCAAATCCGGGCTGTTCTCACTCTCTGCTTAAGCTTCATGGGTGTTATTGACTAGCCTTCTCCTGACTGGGTGCGTAGATGTCTCCAAGGGTATTATGCTACTAAATCTGATGTTTTCATAGTTATTTCCACCTTTTGAAGACCATCATCTGAGCACGGGTTGCAAACATGAGTGAACTGTGCTTTTCTCCTTTGTCCCTAAAATGCCTCAACAGCCTCTGTAGGATGGTAACATTTGCCCGGAGACGCATTTGTTTGCCAGACAGTAATGGACAGTATACACATACTTCATCCACCACCACCCCCAGAATAATCTCTATTCTTTAAAATGCTTTACTTTCACCAGTGGAACAGCAAATTGTCTGAGGGAATATCAGTGGGAAGGGAGGAACGTGAGAAAAAGCTATAAAGCTGTCCTTCACTAAATCAAAGTTTAGCTTCAGCAAGGCTGGGGACAGCTGGTGTTTCCAACTCTGGCAAAAGTTACAGCAGAATCTTTACACAAACGGAGACTGGATGTCTCACTCTCATCAGTAATTTCTCAACTTGCCAAGCTCAGGCAGAATTTCTTGAGCATTGTGTAAATAAAAATAAAAAAGGCTGACAACTACCACTAGATTGAAAGAATTAGAAAGTGCTTCAGTTTTATAAATTATCTTTTATTGGCTGGAAAGGATATTCACCATTACCCAGTTTATGTCTATGACAACTCGTTCATCAACTTCTACCTGTCACAATAATTTATACATAATGGCCCAGGTGAACAGTTTTTCCTTAGACTTTCATTTTTTTTCTGTTTTCCAGAAGTGAATAATTATTTATTTCTAAAGTAAGTTCTGGTGTATGGGGCACAATGCCAGGAACAGTCCCTGCAATCAGACAACATTGCACAATGCAAGAGAAGAAACACATCTTTAGTAAATGAACCAGACAAAAGCTACTGTCCTGGCTTCATAAGCACGCGAGGAGGTGCTAGAGAGGGAAGAATCTGCGCTGATTAAAAAGCTGCATATGTCTTTCACGGGAGTCAGTCTGAAAAACATAACTTGTTTTGCCTTTTCTCTGTAGCAGAAAGAGAACGGCAAAACCAGACATGATGAGTGATTTCAGCCTGCGACTACAGGAGGTTTGTAAATTCTAGTGTGTCAGCACTTCTCTATGTTTCAGTGGATTTATTCACATGCTGTGTGCATTGCGCACATACCGAAGTGCCCTGCGGAGCTGAAGCCATGATCTGCAGCGCATCATGCTGAGTTTTACAAAACTGCTAACCAACACACAAATCTTAAGCATGTCTCTGAATTGCAAGACTGTTTAATGAATATGTCTTGGAGACTTGACCTTAAGTACCAAATACAGACCAGTGTCCTTGGTCTTGCAGGAACGGCTACATATTTTTAACCTTCTCTAATCTCTTACTTATGATGCAATATAGTATTAAATACACAATTCCACCATAAATCTGGTGGTTCTGTTTGATATTTTTGTCAGAGTAAGAAAATTATAGGTACTTACTATCTCTTTTTACCTTATGGTTGTGATGAAAAGGAAGAATATTCGTGTTTTTATTCTCATTTGAAAAGATGTAAGAAACATGCAAAGAGTTAGAGTTGCTCCGTATTGCAAATGATAGGAAAAGGGTCGTCATCAAGCGCATATAATGCATATGTATGTTCATTAATAGATTTTAAAAACAGTGATTAATACTTGCTCAGTGTTACTGGGTCCTTCCTTTAAATAAATAAGGTTGTTAAAGCACCTGGGAAGAATATTTAAACATAACATTATTAGAACTACACAGGATTCACAGAAATCCAGTGATGAAAGTTATAACATTGCATTAATGACAATTAGCAGCTGAATTTTGCAGAAAGGCACGTCAAGGAAACTCTTTAAGACTGATTTAATTAAATGGTAATTGCAGGCAAAACTAGATTACAAAAGACTGAGCTAAAAAATCAGCTGGTACAAATCACTGCAGCATCACTGAAATCAAAACCTAGCTCAGAGGTTGCTGGAGGATTTCCATATACTGATTCCAAAGTGTCTTATAGAATTTATGCTGTGCCATTTTAATTGTGTCAACAAAAATTATAGTGTTCCTGTAATCAAATTATTAATGACTATGCAACATAATTAACAGATCGTGTGCAAACTATAGAGGTATTTTTCCTTTTCCTCACAGTATTTCTGTTTAGCTCAGCTAAAAATAAAAATTTTTAAAAGGACATGGTGTTTTGTAAAACGTTTGTTTTAAATGCTGGTTTTATAATTACTTTTAAATAATGTGAGCCTTAGCTCACTCCTCAGAACAAGAATATCCATTTCAAAATAGTGGCATGGGGTTTTGTGACCAACCAACAGAAGCTGAAATGACATTTTCAAGTGTTGAACCCAAGCTGAGAACTTTTCTTGGTGTAAAATGCTTAGGTCATGCTCTTCTTCTTCAAGCAAACATGGATCTGTCTCTTGCCCCAACGATGGTATTGTTCTATCAGTTTTCACTTGCATTTATAATCTGTACTGGGGACAAGTTTGACTTTTAAGGCCTTATTTAAATAGATGGGTAAATGCCATGCATAGAGATTTCTGATTTTCCTGATATGGCAATGAGTTGTGATTCAGTAATGTCAAAGTTCATGAGGGCGTTCTTCAGTGCTGACCTTAATCGGCATAACTTACACAGAAATTAAAATTATAGTACCTCTTTTTCTACCCATATAATCAGCTGTCATGGAAGGATTTCTATTTGTTGTAATATCATAAAGGTGTTTCCCTTTCAGGATTCATGTCCCTTGGGAAGCTCTGTCATAGTCATTAGTTGGGATATGAAATTATGCTCTAGGTTGGGTAGATGAGAATTTGTGGGGTCAGGCTACAAAGACTTGGTCACCAAATAACTATGTATGTACATTTTAATTTAACTTCTCAAAAATCTATGAAGAGAGATGTAAAAATTCTTAACTTCTCAAACATGGAAGATTGATACATCTTTCTGTAGAGAGACAGACAATTGGTTTTGTGTCTGCTTATTTTTTAAAAAGGGCAAAATCCCTGGCATTTTGATAAGAAAACAATTAAGCTGAGAGTACCAAAAGCATATAGTTTAAACTTTCTCTTTAAATTGTTTGTATAAGGCTAACATAAATTATGTTTGGATTTAAGCACTGTTGAAGAAAGGTCACTAGTCTGTGAGCACACTGTCCAAACATTGCAGTAGAATTACATTCTGAGGCTGAGATACAATTAAAGAGAGTGATGGAGGTCTTCTAGCGTGATGTGACTCTTAGAGCAGATCCCTTCCCCACTCAGTCAGCTCAGAAAAGAAGAGGTTTATTCTGCTTTTGTTCAAGGGAAACTGATAAGCACATGTCCTCTAATCAGTTCCTTTTAGAGACAAGGAAAACTGGGTGATTTACAGACAAGGCAGTGAGTGTGTATGGACTCTGAACAGTAGAGAACAGAGTTACCACAATAGATTAAGTTCATGCTGTAGAAATATTGCTACTACTTTTTTGATGCCAGCTGTGACAGTGCTTCACTGTCAGAAGCTTTTAGTAGACTTCTAAAAAGTGCCATTACGGACCATAACCCTGGTCCTTCTTCTTTTTCTTTCTCGTTTTCTTTTTCTTTTTCTTTTTCTTTTTCTCTCTCTTTCTGTTTTTTGTTTCTGTTTCCTTTTCTTTTTTCATTTCCTTTTCCATTTCCTTCAAATTTCTCCTAAACTATGTGTTCCAGTAACAGACAAGGTCAGATTAATTGAGCGTAAGCTTGTGTTTTTACTGAAAGTGGATGGATGGTTCTCCCTGAAGTGATTTGTTCTTACCTCCTGCTTTTATAGACTGGAGAGGTTCCGGAGGAGGGGCATGAAGATGACCAAAGGGCTGGAGAACCTGGCCTGTGTGGAGAAGGCTCAGGGAATATCTCATCACAACATCTCAGTATGTATAGGGTAGCTAACAGGACAAAGGATCACTCTTCACAAGGAGCCGCTTGGAGAAGACAAGGGGCAAGTTACACTGGGAGGGGTTTAATCTCAATTTAAGAAATTATTTTTTCACAGTATGAATGAACATTCACTGGAACATCCTCCCCAGACACATGTCAGAGTCCCCATTGCTGAAGGTTTTCAAAATGCAATTGGACAGGGTGCTAGATAATTTAATCCAGGCTCCCTTTCCCACAAAAAGTTGGACCAGATGATCTTTTGAGGTCACTTCCAACCTGAGCTGTTCTATGATTCTATTATTAAAGACAATCGTACTTGCCATTCAACTTTTCCAGGCTATTTTTCAGTTAAATCAGTTCCTTGCCTTGCTCAGCAGACAACTGCGTTGACACCAGTGCAGATACAATGTGGAGAGAGATGAGAAGGAGTATCTGAATATAGAAAAAATATGTAGAAACTCCTCTTTTGTTATACCTTTGGATGTAACCACAATCCCAGCAGTGCTCATCTTTCAGAACTGGCTTGTCCTTCAACCTACTGTGAGTCAGGTTTCAGACTTCAGGGAAATTTCTCCTTGGCTCCTTGTGCTGCTTTATGACTTACATGCTCTTCCACAGGTTTTGGTGTCAGTTAGTCAAGCAGCCCTGGATTCAGTGTGAATTGACGTACCTGCAGTCAGAATTACTGTCAGTTCCCCAAATATGAACATTTGGGAATTCCCAATATTTAGTAGCTCAGAAGTTTTGCTGTTAGTTCCTGTTTGACATTGGTATATTTGATTGATGAGAAAGGAAACTTCTCTTGGACAGTCAGACTTCTAGCAAATAATTTGTGGGGACGCGGAAAGCAGAATATTCGTCATCAGTGCCACCTTTTTAATCATGGATGGAAGCCTTAGTGTTTGTCTGCCATCCATATGCTGTATACAGGTTCAGATATCAATTTTTATTCATAACACAGCATTCTCCTTCAGCTGCTAGATAAAATTCAGAGCACTGTGAAAACAAGGTAGATCTCAAAATTAGCTGTATTCTTGTATAGATGGTGTGATTGCAAAAGCTTCTGGAGCTTAAACTGACATTCTGCCTCTTGTAAGAGCAAATTATATAAATATAGCTCTGCCTCTGTGATTATTTCCTGTTACAGCAAAATCAGGGCTTGCTTATGGAAGACATTTACCATAAATAGTGGTAACCTTGACAACACCAGAATCCAATAAAGTGCTTTGTAATGAGCTGTTTTTAAAAAATGTATTCTTTAACTAGTGTGATTATATGATAATAAAATTGTACTGGGGACAGTTTTGGAAGATATTTTAGGTGTCATTCTATGTCAAATTTGTGCTGTCACCATAAAATATAATATTAAAACATAACAACATATTAAAACATCTCAACTTGCTACCAGACATACAGCATAAACTGGTGTAAAATCTCCTTTGTTTTTTTCTGTATTTGGTTATACAGCCAAAATGCTGTCTTAACGGTCCTAACATTAATTAGAGCAATGGACATTAACATAACATGTATCTATACTACGTGCAGCTTTTCAAAGTGTATTTCTTCTATACAGACATATTTCCATTTAGATAACATGAAAGCACAGCTACTCAATCAGTACTGACACATGAATTATACGTAAATGCAACCTCTGAGATATGATGAAATGGATATGTCGTTATTTTAATTTTCTTCGGTGTCAGCACTTTTGAGCTCAGCAAGTAGCATAGAATAAGAGAAACTGATTTTTCTATCTGAATACCCATGGAAGGAACGCTGATGTAAGCACTCCAGGTTCAGGGTGTTGATGACAGCTGCATTTCGCATTGGAGCTACCAGTTATTCTGTTCCTGTTCCTGGAGGGTGGAACAAAGGGTCAGCCCTCATAATTTTTCAGTTTCAGGATATTGAGGGGGTTACCTGCCAAGCATTCTGAGCTTCTGTCTAACGAAAATCTGGTTGTCAGGAGGCAACCTTGGACTCTCTCCATAAAAACAATGCCTCACAGAACGCCGAGATAATTTCTAAGAACACAGCCAGTGCTATATTCAGCTCTCCATGTAAAAATGCTGGGAATAAACAAGTTTAACTTGAAAGTTAAAAAAACAGCCAACTTGCCCTCAAAAAGCAACAACATTAGGAACCTGAATGTATAGAGTAAGAGCTTGAAGTAAATGGATATGTGCTGGTGTACAGATAAAGAAATTAGAATGGCCACTGATGAGGAAGAGAAAATGTTTAGCTTCTTATAAAAGGGCAATAATGTTGAGATGAAAAGGATAAATTGGCCAATTTGTTCTTCAGATTTGGAGACCATTCAGACACTCTGTCGCTGGATTCATGTTGCTTTGTAGTTAGTATGAAAGGGATGCACAACTCAGCTGTGCTGTAAATAGGAGTAAAGTGCTTATTGTCCACAGATTTGAAGGAACATAGACACACATAGGACTGGAACCAGCTCTTTTCAGGTATTTCTAGTGCCTCTGTCATCTGAACATCTAGAGTGCTCCATTACACAACCTACACCACTTCTAGTTCCTGTAGGACATGATTTTCTGTCCATAATCACCAGAACAATGATGAGGATGCTTATTTACTAACTATGTATTTTGTGTTGGTTTTAACAGTTCCTGGATCAATGGAAACCTGAATTAATGTTGTTGCTGAACTTCTGGGACAAGAAAATGTTAAGCTTGAGTTTAAGACTGTCATAAACCATTAGCAATGACATGTAGACGTCTTACAATTCTCTTAGCAGTCTGTAAGTCCATGAATGATCCATAACAATGCACTAAATAACACTTACACGATGTCTTTGAATAGGTCACAGTGCAGTCAGAAAATGACAAATGGAGATGTCTTTTACTTAGAATTTAGATCTCATGTGATCTAAAATATAGACAACTTTTTTTTGTTGCTGTTGTTCAGAAGGATTGTATCTTTTGGTCTCAAAGAGCAGATAGTTTGTCTTAAATTTGAAACATTGCTAAACTGTTGATGAGGGCTAAGGAGCTTTGGAAAATCTATTTTTTGGAATAAATTGAGGGCAAGCCAAATTTCAGTGCAACAACAGGAGTAGAAAACAATAGATATTAATTGACTTAATTTGGGAAGCTGTTATATAATTATGGTGTTGATTCAAAGTTTATTTTCTACCTCTTACTTCAGTACACTTATTAGAAAGTGACTAAGTCAAATAAATCACCATTAAACCCCTCAACTTCATTAATATCAAAAAGCAAAAGGAAGTGTCTGAGGAAGTGTCATGAGTTCGGGATGTATGTATGTACAGAATCTGTAATAACGTAGAATCATAGTGTTGCATCCAGAGAGCACTTTGTCCCAGTCAGAATACCCATGTCATGAATTAATACTTAACAGCCTCAATAATGCAGTTAGAACTGAATACAGAAACCTTCTCTGCTGCCATGCCTGCCCTTCAAATGCTTCCCTGGGAATCATGGTTCACAGCTGCAGCCTGGGGACAGGGGCTTGGCACAAGCAGCCATCCATGTCCTGGGTTTCTTACTGGGAGGACTGTGATGGTAATGATGGGGGTTTCCTCCTCTTTCTTGGGAGGATGAAGACATTGATGTTGATAACATCTTCCTTCTTGGCCTTGGGTCCACATGGTTTATTTTTATAAGTTTTCTTAGCAAAGTTTGCCTACATGCTCCTTTTCCCCCCCCGGCCCCCCCCCCTCATTGATTCCCAGTTATTCCGTTCTTCTGTTTTCTCTGTTGTCTCTAAAGCTATCTTCACCCAACCAGCGTGAGGCCTGTGTGCCTTCGCGATGCCCGATTGACTGCTGTGATCTGTGCCTAAAGGCTGGGCACCATCCTGTCTCTGCAGTTTGCACAACATGTTTTCAAGTACTGTCATGGATGGCTCAGTCCACACAAAATAACTGCTGTCATCATAAGATGAAAAGAAGCTACATCAGAGGCCATGCTTATCTGCGTGCGAGGTAGCTGCCATCATAGCTAGGCACACTGTAATAGCTCAGGCTAGATATTGCCCACAGAAGTCTTGAAACCTTGCAGTGTCAGGACAGTGCAAAAATAATATTACTAGTAATGCCAAAACATTGCATGTGCTGGGCTGCAGGCATAGGACACAGAGGATATGGGAGAGCGATAACGCGAGACAGAAGGGATGTAGGATTCATTACTCCTGCTACTGTTGAATAATGTTTTTCCTGTGCATTCAGAATAGGTATGAAGCATCTCCCACACCATTTGCAAAATCACCTTTGCAATTTCTCTTCTCCTAATCTTATAGGGGAAGTGTCCCCATTACTTTTTTTTTTACTACCCCTAGTGATACTTGGGACACATAAGATATGAAAGACAAACATAGGCCATCCAAGACTAAAATATCACTGGCGGCTGCCTCTGTTACCCTCTTAGATGTCTCCCTCAAGGGCTCACACAGTTAACATTAAGGCTAGAAGCTCTCACAGGCTAACAAATTTTCTGCCTGACCAGGAGCTCTCTGAAGGTATCAGTGGCAGACACAGTGTCAGAGGCTGCCCGGCAGCACAGAGATCTTCCAGGAGAAAGCAGATCTGTGTTACTCGGCAGGGCTCTGTCCCTTTGGCAGCCTGGAGCAGAGCTGGAAGAAGATGTGTTAAAACAGTGTGCTTCTCCCTTTAGCTGTATAGCAGAAACACATAGCAGCTAGAACTGTTGTTAGCAGCGGGGCAAGCTGCAGCTTGTGCTGCTGTTGTTTTACACATGAATATGCATGAAAGCGTGCAGTAGATCCGGATTTGCTTTTGACATACTCCGTACCACCGGGCTCTGGATTGAGCTGTCATTCATTCAATACTTCAAAAAGAGAGTATTTTTTTGGGGGGGGTGACCAAACTTCCATCCTTACTGTGTTCTCTGTGGCATTTACATTGCTATTTTGCAGAACTGCAGAAATCTTAATCGGCGATAGCCCTGTGAAATATTACTAACGTCAGCAAGAGTCATCGTATTTTGCATACAAAATTATATGATTTTTGACATTGGGGAACTGAAAGAAAAGGCTGCTCCTTTATATTGCTAGAGACACAAAAAGAGGTCAGGCTGGTGCCCTTGAGCCTATGTCTGAAACTGTTGTCTGAAGAACAGCTTTTGAAGCAGTACCCTATGGCCATGGGTGGCCAGAATAGAAGTCCAGGAAACCAGACAGGTGTTTAATACTGAATCTTTCATTTTTTATGCCACAATAGCTTTATACATTCTTAGAACCATCTATTTTAGAAAGAAAAATAATATAAAGAGACACATGCTGTATGTATATATATCTGTGTGTGTGTCATACCTTGAACGTAACCACATTATAATAATACACTCTCCAAGTGTCTATTCTTTTTTATGACAGCTACCCATAAGGAAATTGCATGTAAATTTTAAATTCTTTGATCATAAGTACCTCGCCTGCTGACAATAATTAGTATTGCTTACAGGGCCTTAGTTGCAAATGTAATACATTCAAAAGTCAAGCTATTTGGTTATATTATAAAACACACTTTGCTTTTCTCAGGAGGCTGACTGTGCTTTTTATGAGTTATTAATGAAAATATCCCGGGGCTGTATGCATCAAGCACTGCTATTTTGTTAGCAGTAAAAGAGAAAAAGAACAGCATGTGTGGGAAAGTAATTCTCTTGCAAAGTACGTGCTTGGAAGCTACTTGGGTCAAAATAATTTTTTTTTTTTTTTTTTTTTTTTTTTTTTTTTTTTTTGCCATGGTCAGATGAACCATCATCTGCTTTAACAGCAAAAGAGGGACTTGTCTTTGGTCCCTTTTAGAGTCACAAACGCCTAAAGCTGAAGAGATGCCTGTCCCAAAGTAGAGAGTCTTATGAGAGGGATGGAGACACCTCTCTGCACAACTGACCATTAGTCAAGGGAGGGGTGTTGCTGCCCAGAGTCTAAGCCCAAGTTGTCCTTGAAGGTTTGCCACACCTACTCCCCTCTATAGCAGGTCCAGTGACCCTGAGCACAACAAAAGGGATTTGTGAACATGGGGAGGTGGAGAGCATGTGCTCCTACTGATGTTTTCACTTTCAGGGTAGCATCTCAGTCCAGCACCGACAAATTCTGGAGCTCTGGCTTCACAGATGGTGTTGGTAGCGCCATGACAGCCTCTGTCACTAAGCAAAATAGCGTCCTCTAAGGGAAAGATGGTGTGAAGACACCTCACAGAGAACAGAATGGACATCTTCAAACATCACCTTACAGAATGAATGAAGGTTCTGTGAATTTCTTTTGAAGGGAACAGATGATAAAAGCCTCTGTATGTGAAAATATGAGACAATTCTAGTGAAAAGGGAAGGGAAAGATGAAAGGGAAAGGGAAGAGGAAAGGAAAAGGGAAAGCTTAATGGATGGATTAATATCTGGGCAGAAAAATGGGGATGCTTTTGAATTGCCATAGGGATAATTATAATGGGACCCCTTCTAAATGTTTGAGAAATCAGTATGCTGAAATACAAGAAGCAAGTAGAAAAAAAGGAGCAGTTAGCGTAAGAATCGTCTGTGTATCACTAGTCAGAAGGAAACCATGAACAAGCCTCTTTCTTACGCTTTTAAATACATGTTATATTTATTTGGTTGACAGAACTGGTAGGTGATGAACTATTTAATATTCTTAGATACCAGAAAAACAAGATTGAAGGACATGGAGCATTTGCAGAACTCTTGGAATGGATTGGGTTCATTGTTTTTGTATTCCATGACTCTAGCTACAAAGGAAAGGTTATTTTAGATCTGACATCACCAGTGTGATGGAGTTAGCAGAGAATTTTAAAGTGGAGGATAGAATCATTGGAAATTCAAATTTTATCTGAAGGACATTTCTGACAATGCATTTGTTTGCTGACATAAGTAGTCTTGTCCCCTTTCCTATATGCTTTAGCTTTCTAGCTCTTAATATCAACCAACAACAGTGAATTTTAAAAGACAGAAAAATTTAGTAAAAAGTTTTCCTTCAAGACCAAATATCTGCCAAACACTGAGTACAGTGTTTAATGGCTTTTGAATGTTTTGTATGCACAGGAATGATCAAAGCATTAAAGTAATTAAACAGAGTTCTTAGGGCCCACCATAACTTGCACTGTTAAGGAGGTTAAATAACAATATTTATTCAGAGGTTCACAATGCGGTGTGGGTTTTCATAGAGCCTTGGTAACACAGGCCTAATAACAATACTTCATGCATGCTCAATAACATAGAAAACGACAGTCCAAACTTTTTAATCTTGTCAAATATTTGTTGCAGCAGCTAGCATTTTTGTAAGTAAAGCTCTGTTCAAAGGTCTTTTTTCCCCTTTTCTGTTAAATAATGTTTCCTGACAAAGAAAGGATTATTCCCATGTCTAGCGTTTTCTTCTTCTCAAGGAACAACCTGCACTCTAAGCAAATACAAAAGAATACAAGATGTTAGAAGTCTGGAAGGCACAATGTTTATAAACCTGACTTGAATTAAGTTTTGACTTCTGAAGAATTTAAAATCTTGCTGGGAATAAAACTGCCTAATCTTTCCTCAACAATATGTGAAAAGCCAGAGCAAGGAAAGAGGATTTGACTTACTCTGCTTGTGCTTGTTTAAATCAACATATATTGGATTTCATTAGGGAAATAACAGTTTAAATTAAGTGAAGGTCTCTTGCTTTGGTGAATTGTTATCCTTCTGTGATACAGTTTATCTTAATATGGAAATCAGGTGGTTTGTTATTTTTTTCTTCCTCTAAAACACTGAGAGAACAAACTTGTTATTAGCAAAACAGGATTCCTACTTTGAATTGAGGCCGAAAGAAAGCTCTGCAGAGGTGGTTTCTATATAGAGAGAAAATTCTCTGGTGCTCTTATCACATCCTATTCTCAAAATTCTGGCACCAGATTCAGCTCTGGATCAGATCTGCTTTGTGGTTTGAAAGAGGGAACAAATCAAACCTCAAAAGATGGTCCTACCTTTAAAGCTAGTGTTCGTCCCACCAGAAACCTCTTTTTCTGTGGTCTACAATCCTTGCTGTTCATTACAATAAAATATTTATTTCTAATTAGCTTTACATCAGTTCTATATGCTTTATGAGCATTGCTGTCTCCTTATCTAAGTGCAATAAAATAATATGTTTATTATAACTTTCCAGAAACTCCCTTCTCCTTTTTGGTCTGTATTCCTGCAGAAAGTCATGTCACTGCCTAAAGACTCTGGATTTTAGAGCAGTAAAAAATCTGGATTGTCCAGATCCTAATCATGATGGCCAAACACAACTTCTCAGCATGTCTGCAGCTGCTGACACATGGATTCAAGACAAAACCATCTATTGTAATTGGAAAACAAAATGAAAAAGAAGACGTTTCTACCTATCAGGAAGTCTCCTTTGCTTACCCTGAACAACCCTCTTCATTTCTCATCAGCAGCTCAGCAGCAACAGCAAAGGCAAAGAAGGATAAAGGAGGTTTGTTGACTGATTTGTCTGACATTTTAACAACAACTGTAAACAAGAACTCTGTATGTTAATAACGTCTTTGCAAAGGCAAGTACTTGCTGAGGATGAAGAACTGTGTCACTTATGTTTAGTTTACATCAAATTAATGGCACAGTAGGTTTTCATTCTGCAGATGTGACCTCTGTGACAACAGTCTGTTCTTTGTTCAAGGCAGTTTTGTATTCACAAGGAGAAGATCACTCTTGTTAGCACACCACAGTTTGTTCTCGCATTAAAAACTTCAGACAAAATCACTTCTTAAATGAACATTTCCTTTTTTTTTTTTTTTTTAACTAAAGGTTTCACTAAAATGATTAATATGAACAAATTTGCTTCTCCTTTATCTAACAGGACAAGGGTAAAATACTACCACATCCAAATAGCAAGGCATTAATTTCACTTCCACTGAGAAAATGTCTCTCAGCTTTGGTAATGTAGAGGGAGCTGAAGTAGCAGGTAAAGTAAATTTCATGCTGGAACACTGTAAAATAGTGTCAGTGTAAATCAGTGTGAGGCTTGTAGGATTTTATATGAGGCTTGCACCCGTGTTGGTGTTGGAGAAAAGTACCTAAGGTTCAGTGTAGACCTTAGTGTTTGCACAGCAGACCTTAGGCTAGCAGCTAAGGGAGCATAAATGAAGTAGCCCTTCCATATACAAAAGGTTGTTGAGAAACATTTGTATTTCTATTCTTCCTCAGTATAGCACAATATTTATGAGGTTTTAGAATTGCTGGTCAAAGTTGTAGGCCAGATTAAGTCACACAAGTGGTTGTAGTGCATGTATAATTAGGGAGATCCATATTGGTGTAGCTGCTTTTGATAATACAAAGAACTCTTTCCAGATATTTGTCAAGATAATTTTTTTCCCTTTCCTTTCTTAAATGCAAAGCCCCCTCCAGGGTACACAGCGAACATGACATTTAAATTGTTTTTTCACATAACAGAAAACTCTCCCTTTAATCAGCCTGAATTACACAATTCCCATTTGTATTAAAGAATTTCATTTAGTCTCTCCTGTAAATAAGTGGTTTCAGGGTTGATAAAGGACAAACTGCAACCGTAAAGAGTGGAATTTATTAAGAGTCACAATTATTCATTCCCCACTTTAGGCAACCCATGCTATCCAGCCTGAAGTTAATATGACTCCTTGTTAAATATTTCTGATTGATTACATATCATTGTGCCAACAGGGAATCGTGACTCAAAGCTAGTATTTGTGCATGTATCATGGTGTATGAACATTGCATATTCAAAATGCAAAACAAATATAGGGTTAGGGGTTAGGGTTAGGGTTAGGGGTTAGGGTTAGGATTGCTAATTATCTGTAGAGTATACAGAAGACACTGCAATAACAGGAATATACTTGTCTCAGCAAGATCACAGGTAGGTTTACCAATAGTGTGATTGCAAGTAGTCTGTTCTAACATCTGCTGTGGCATTTAACCTGGAAAAGTCACACATAGCTACTGTATGACCCCAAAAGTCTCTTCAAACACAAACGTTGTCTCCAGGTGACTACAGTAAAGCTTCAACAACGTGTGGAGGGACACAGAGCTGTTGTGTCCTCTTTTGTCATTAGCTGTATGGTTTTGTAAATACCAAAGGACAATTTTGTCGTTATCTTGCATGAGGCAGATTTCCACACTCACATTCACGGATCTCTCCACTCTCATGCAGAGGGCTGCTGGGTCGTCACTATAACTCCAGGATACAGCAGATGTCTACTTCAGATGGCTCTCCTTGCTCCCAAGAGCTCAGGGACTGGCTGCTGTGTTTGCTCCTTCCCCTTCCTCTGCGATGATCCTCTTTCTGCTGCTTTCTCCACGTCTGTCTGAGAAAACTGGAAGAGAAGACAGACTGTGAATGCAGCTCCTGACAGCAGTCTGATAACGCTCAACTGTGCATTTTGTTCTCCACTAATGCAATTGTCACTGCCACTGAGCTGTCGGGATGCCTACACAAAATTACATCCTGCTTGGAAAGCAGCTGGTGCGAGCATCAAAAAATGGTGCTGCTTTTAAGTATGAGCATTCGAAAGAGCTGGCCAACACACCTGGTGGAAGGCATGCAGCTTCCCTTTATTGGGAGCACAAAATGTGAGGATTCAATTTAAAGACCCTCACTGTGAAAATGCAGGCTGGTCATCTCCATTACCAAGAATACTTTTGTATATTAGGTTTTGGGCTGGCATTATCCCTCACTCTGGAGAAGTAGGTAGATGTTAGAATTAATGTATCCACTGTTTCTTTATGGATTACTATGTTTCACCCCAGGCAATTGTGAAGACAATAATACATGAAGACTCAATCTGCAATAAAAGGTGATTTTGTTCCTGGCTTTTCCCTTGGACTTGCATATTACAAGCACACCTGGGCCACATTCAAGTCTCTGTGTTGGCTGCTAGGCAAATTCTACTAGGAAGTTAAGGCTTTGAATCTATTTTTCCAAAGCAAGTAATGGAAAAATCCAGCTAGACCAGCAACTGAATTTCAGTCTATAAATTACAATATTTATTTTCTTCCATTCAGGTCACACAGAGCACAAACTTTACAACGAAACTTGTGTGAGCTGGAGCCACAGTGTCCTCCAACATCATCCATAAGTAGAACAATATTCCAGAGGAAGACTGGCAAAACCAGAGTTTAGTGATCAGACAGAAAGGGAATGGTTCAGGCAGTTTATGAGATGTGAGGGGCAGGAGGAGTTAAGACTTTGTTAATGCTGAGTTCACGAAGGCAGTTTTGTTTTCATTTATGGTGACAAGTGGTAGCACATAATCTTTTATTTAGAGCACAGAAGGGAGGTGCTGAAGGGCAAAAATTCTCAGTTATAAGGACATTTCCCTTCATTTACACAGCAAGGTTGGATGAAGGGAGAAAGGAAAGCTTAATCTATCTTTCATGGAAGGTGTTGAATTATTAACAAATTATTTTTGCTGAAGATGTACTTAGACAGTGGTGATTTAGGGCATCTAATTGGGCTCCCAGAGTATGCTCACATCTGTTTTGCCATATTTTCTCTCTCTTTTTTTTTTTTTTTTTTTTTGGGTGTGGATTTTCTCGTGACACAGTCTCTGGATGTGGAATTATAGATTAAAATAATTCAGATTGGAAGGACCACTTCAAATCAGTGCTTGTTGGTTTTTGACCACTTTTAAAAATAAAAAGTAAACAAAGATTTTCATCAAAACCTATTTTTCCTGTTAATATTCTGCTTAATAAGAAAGCATTTGAACAGAGTTACATGCAGCTTTCTGAACCTCGTCCTAAATGCTCTTTTTTAAGACAAAACATTGACACTCATCAGCCATCCAGAGCAGAGTGTGCTTATAAAAGTCTGTCCTGGGTTAAGCTGAGACAGAGTTAACTTTCTCCATAATAGCTATCAAGAGGCTGTGTTTTGGATTTATGCTCAGAAGAAAGCTGATAAAAAGTGATGTTTACGTGGCTGCCAAGGTCTTTCAGCTTCTCTTGGCTGTCTACAGACTGGAGAAGCTGGGAGGGAGCACAGCCCCAGTTACTAGCCTAGGATCTGATCTTAGGTTCAGGACTGAGACCCAAAGTGGCCAATAATCTATTCCATAACATGCACATCATGCCCAGTATATAGGTGAGGACCCTCCAGAAGATCGGAACTTTTAGTTCCAGATCTCTTTTGCTCTGGGTCATCTCGCTCCAGGTGGTCCCTCTCCCAAGGCCTTCTCTGCCCTCTAGTTCAGCTCTCGGTCTGGAACACTCAGACTGTTACCTCTGTTCCGTGAGTGCGGCTTCGGGACTCTCCCTGCTCTGGGATCATTAGCCGGGAACGGGCTGAGCTTTGGTCATCAGGTGGTGGGGACACACACACACACACAGACACAGTTATCACTGTGTGTTACTCATTTCTATATTTGTATATAGTATTATTTTCAGTATTATCGTAGTTTAGTTATTAAATTTTTCTTATCTCAATGCACGAGTCCTTTTTTTTCCCCTTTACTCCTTTAAGTCTCTTCCCTGTCCTGGGCTGGGGGGGGCAGGGAATTGAGTGAACAGTGTGGTTTGGCCCCCAGCCAAGGGCAAACCCATCACAAAGACTTATCAATAGCAATAGTGGTCTCCTTTGAAGAACCATGATGTAAATTAGAGCATTTCCAGGGACTTCAACGGCCTTTGTCAAGGGCCTGACTAGGATATGAAGTTTCCTTATCAATTCTACCTACACATTATAACAGTAGTTTCATTACTTGGGTGTAGTTTGTAGTCAGTAAATACGAAATCATTATAATCCATTTTAAAAATAATTTTGTGCATTTTTTCACTGGCTGAAGAAATTCTTCAAATTTCCCTATATTTTTCTATTGTCTCAACATGTTCAGATATGCATGATTCAGTTGTTAATGGTAGCATGGCACTCATTACATAGCACTGTGCATCTTCATGAAAATACTTTTTGCTGGGAAGATAGGTGCTTATTTACATTGCACATGAGATAACATTCATAATGATAGTCTGACACAATTTCATTGTGAAATAAGTGAAATAATTTAGAGGCACTGAAGAATATAACAGATTGAGAATTTAATAATAAACTGCTGGCAACCCCTGCTAATATCGTGGTTATTGGAGATTAGAAGAGAGGAGTCCTTGAAATAAATAAAGAATTTCTCGTCTTGTAGCAAGAGGATACGGGTTTGAGATCTGAATGTGACTCTAATCTACTACATCTTGACACAAAATTGTTGTTAGGCTGCAAACAGTTTTCACACCTCAGGCTGAAAATACAATGCATTACACATTGTTTCGGGTTTCTTGCTATATCTGTTCTCATTTTTCAGGGTTGAAAGGTTATGAAACAAATCCCGTTTTATACCATAAATTCTCAAATACGCATTTGCCACCAGAACAGGTCAGGAGAGAGTCATCACACGCAGATTCCGTTGTCTGGTCTGACTCACTCCCACACCTATGGAGGCTTCACTAACATTTCTGGAGTGCTGTAGGGGACGGAGAGATCAGCCCACATGGATGATTTGCTGCATGAAACCTTGCTATTAATAACACTTTCATCCAAGATAGATGTCTAGTGTGCCTTACCTACACTTGCCTACCAAACACATTCTATGAACAAATGCATTTACAAAATCTGGATAGCACTGAATGTTGAAACAGCTTCAGACATCCCTTTCCTCTCTTCACCTCCTTCTCTCAGCCTTCTCTTCCTTCCTCTTCCTCTTTTTCTTCTCCTTCCTCTTCCCCTTCCCATCATTACTTCACACTTCATCATCATATTGAAATGTCAGTGGCTGACTCGAGCTACAAGCTCTAGCTTTGTTCCTAGACATTTTAGTTGCTGTATGAACAAAGTTTTTGTCAAGTTGTTTATGTAATCTAAACTACATTTTAACAGAGATTACATAACCAAGTTTCAGATGTTAACTGCTCCTGCTTTCTGACCTTTCTCATCTCACCTCACATCTTGGTCTTTCACAGCTGCTGCAGGATGTACTGCCTCAGCACGACTCAAGCTTCCATGAGAGGGGAAAAGGTTGTGCTGGTGAGGGATGTGCTCTCATTCTAACTGCTGGACTGGAGGTAGATAAACCTCAATTTCTAAGGAACAAACTCTCTTACATTTTAGAGCAGTTTAATAGCATAAATCCAGTCCTGACATAATTTATGATGGGGTTCTTCTCAGCTGTCCCGAGCAGACCAAAATGGGCTTTTTTAGAAGATGTCACCTGAGTGGCCTCTAGAGTCAATGGAGAAAACTAGTCACTTTGGGAGGATAACTGATCCCATCCAATGACAGAAGGAGGTATCTGCCACCCTACAGACACTCTACAGGAATAAAATTTTACTGAAAGGCAAGAAAAATTCACTCCCATGTTGAGGCTCGCTTGAGTAACTGCTTTGCCTTCTTCGTAATGCAGCTCTTGCTCCTCATAAAAGTGACATGCAGTTTATCAGGACCTTGCTCCAGTAAAGGCTGTAGCACCTGCAGATCTTGGACAATATTTGCTTATATTCAGTCAGCAGCAAGTAGGTGCCTGTCCTTGTAAATAAGTGTCTTGATTCTGGCCAGGCTTCTGCTAATTGGAAGTCTCTTTCCTCATCTCAGCAGTGGCCAAACAAGGAGTCCTTGGTTGGAGAGTGAATGTGTGAGAGGGGTTTGACTTGTTGACTCATACTGCTTCCCCCCGATCTGTCATGTAAAATGGACACAATTTGAACATTGCTTGTTGGATTACGGCAAACAAAAATGAAGAAACACACAAGCTGAGAAATGTCAGAACTAAGTCAGACTAAATCTTGTCATATCTCACCTTAAAAGCAAATTAGATTCCTGTTATCAATCTCCACTCCTACACAGCCTCTCTCTGATTTTCTGTATTATCTTTTGTATCTAAGTTTTCCTGCATTTGCAAACTTATACTGTTAGCTGTCACCTGGACCTGCAACATTTAAGGTTTCATTGATGACACTGATATTTTATTGTTGATGAGGTACAACTTTTCAGCTCCTTTATTTGAAACAAGGATGACGTTTTCTAAAGGGTCCTACTCTGTGGATCTTGTAACTAGAGGTTCAAAAGGACACTCCATGCTTTATGTATGCTGAGGTGTGAAAATAAAATTCTCTGTAAAAGCTGTAGCAACATATTTTGTACTGAAGTCATTGCCATTTTTTTCTTGAATGCGTGTTATATGCAAATGTCAACATTTGGAAATACATGTTTGAAAATTACCAAAAAGATTGAGTCCCTTTTGTTCATGACAGACTCATAAGCCATACAGCCATTCAAGGAAAATCTGATCTCCTATATATTTATATATAGTCATGCTCATGTCACTCAGAAACCACACATGAAAAAAGACCAATATTTCCTCCAATTAAGGTACAAGCAAATCAAGCAAAAATTGCTTCTCAGAAAAAGTGAGAATAGAGTTTGTTTTGTATCAACCAAATAAAATAATCAGACAATTGGGTATTAGATAATGATGTCCATCACTTGTATCTTTTTTTTTTATGTGTCCTAATGGCTAACCTTTCCCAGGCCTTTTCCCAGAAACTGTGTCATTCTTTAAAACTGGTTTACCTGCAGATATAAGCATATCACAGAGTTGACTTCAGATGACACACAGTACCGCTTCACTCCTAATAACTACTGCCAGCCAAACCTGGAGATTTCACCAGTCTTCAGCTTTTTAATTTAGTTGCTGAAACAGGTTTCTATGGGATTTATCTTCTTTGGCAAAGAAGTATAATGTAGTTCACACACTAGTTTATTCTAGTTTACTACTATGTAAAGCAACATACAAGGGAAATTTAGTTTTATAAAATCCAGAACTGGATTATGTGCCCTGATAGTAGCAAAATCGCTTAAGGGTCTGTCTTTCTCCTACTGAGTTGACTTAGTGACTTCTTCTCTGGCAATGAATACAAGTGATATCTCATAAAGTTTTTCAAATAGCTGAGCACTATAAAGTTTTTCCTTCATCTTCACCTCTATTATCCTCTCTGCTTTGCTTTCTATTCTTAGAGTGTATAAATATACTGGAATTTAATCTTCATAAAGCTGAAATCTTGGTAGAGTAAGCACTGCCCATGTCATTGCATGAGTTGTCTGATAGACACCTCTTTTGGCACTTTTCAGTCCTAACATGGCAGCGAGTCATTTTTATCTCCTCTGCAGTAGAGTTACTGGTGTAAAGTTTCTTATTGCCGCAATGAGTAGTATATCCATTCAAGACTCAGCTTGATTGTGTTAGATACTGCACAAACAGGAAGGAAAAATGTTATTTTCCTCAAAATGTATTAAAAATATCTGAAGTAGATGAGGGTTGAGAAGGAAGTACACGGGGGGGAATTGTTTTTCCCAAGATCTTCTGGAGCTTGTCAAGAACACATCCTGTGACCCCCCTATTCTTTCGCTCCTGTATTATGGTTTTGTGTGTGGGGTTTGGTCTGGTAGCAGGGAGGGGCCACAGTCATGGCTCCTGTAAGTAGCTGCTAAAGGTTTCCCTGGACTCCAGCTCTGCTGGCAGCAAGGGAGGGGCTGCAGTGCCGGCTCCTGTCAGTAACTGCTAAGGGTTCCCCTTGGCTGCAAGTCTGCTCTGGTGGCAAGGGAGGGGCTGATAAGGGTTCACCCACCCCCCAACCCCCTGGCTCCAAGGATTTAGTAACCGGGAGGAGGAGTGGGGGCAGGAGTACCACCGACCTATCCCCTGTGAGAAATGACTGGTAGTTTCCCCAGCTTCAGGCTGGACCCACC
>NW_010143140.1:0-11402 GCF_000699245.1 Pterocles gutturalis
GTGCTTAGGGATATGGTTTAGTGAGTTAGATGGTGGGGGCTGATGGTTGGACTTGATGACCCTTGAGGTCTTTTCCAACCTTAATGATTCTATGATTCCCTCAACACCTTTCTAAACTGGATGTTGTTAATCTATGCTAATTCCTGCCTCATTAGCCTTTATCTTCAGCCATGAAGGACATATCTCTCTAAAATGTATTGAATACCCTACTCTTGATGAGCAAGGAAATATGGAATGGCTTTTAGGCCTAGCTGGTATCTTATTTGCAAAGATTTGGGACTCCTACAACGTCTATGGGCCGGGTATTTAGATTTTTGTTTGTGCTGAGGAAATTACCAGGCTGCTAGATAAGCCAGGGAATAGTGTGTATTTCCAAATCTCTGTGCAGTAGTATGTCAAAATGAAGCCTGCCTTCAACAAGGCATGCAGACTGCATCAGTGTGGAAACAATTAAGCAGTGTCTCTGCCTCTTATGTCTTCTCTTTTGGCAATGTGTACTCCAAAAATATATGAAAAAATTGGGCAGATGAGGGTGTTTTCAGGCATTTAGCTTGTGACTCAGGGTTTTATGGCATCCTTCAGGCAACATCCTAAACCTGCCTGCAAAATTTTGGTCATAAGCTGTGTGACAGAGAAATGTAGAAAGGCAGGTAGAAAATCTTAGATTCAGTTTTTCAGCGTCTCATAAAATACAAGGACATTTTGTTTATTTGAGTTAAAAGTATATATATTATAACAGTGTTGGACAAGGAGACATGATAAGTAGTAAGAGAACATCTGATTCCCCCGAGAAGAGGAACTGGTGTAGTGCTGTACTTAAACAGAGATTCATATTCTTATGTATTTCTGCACAAGGTGCCTGGCTATGGTGGCTGCCATCAACATAAAGAGTTTGATCTACAAGTGAGACTGAGTTGCCCATTTGCCTGGATGATTCAGTGTTTGCTTCCCCCTTATACTTCTCCTGTATACAGCTTAAGTATTTTTAGGATTGCATCTTTGATTTTTCCCTTCTTGGCATTGTCTTGAATTTGTCCCAGCTGTGCAAAGTAGTCTCTCTAAAATTCTGAAAAAAATATGAATGTTCTGGTTTTCTTGATGTGGTATAAGGCTTGTGAGTTTTTCAGCAAAATCTTTTCTTGAACAGCCCAAATTCACGAAGCCGTTTTCTTTTCACATTTTTCTCAATACATAGTGGCTGAGTTTAGAGACTTTGCAGTGCTACCTGTTGTGTGTTGCAGTGAATTAGTGTTTGCTTTAGTTAGATGCACCCATGTGCCATTTTAATGGCACGTTAAATGAGGACATTGAAATCTATGAGACCACTCATGTGAATAATTGCTCAGAGGCTCATTGTCTGACCCTGAATTAATGAATTACAGTCATGAATTAGTTGAATCAGAGAAGTGAAAACAAGAACATCCCTCCATCTCTCATTAAAATTATTACAGATTCTGAACAGTGTGTTGTCTGGCTTTTATTGTGTTTGGCCCCAAATTCATAATTTTATAAAACTCTCTGGTTTGGCGTGGCGACTTAAGAATTGCTCAAAGTAGAGAATTCCCTGTCTGTGTTTCTAATGCTCTTAACAGTACCCTAATGGTAGAAACCTGTTTTTCATAATTATTTTTTAGAAGATGAGTTAAAATCTGAGGCTAGGTCCTCACTATATGCAAGAGGCCTTGATTCTTCTGAAAGTATTTGTAATCTCAGCTATATCTTTGTCCAGAAAACATAGCTGAAATCAAATCATGACTATTTTTTATGAACTATCACTTGATTAATATTGTTTGTTCACCATGGAGAAGGTAGGATTTAATAAAGAAAACTTGAAGATGACACCAATTTAAAGTCATTTTTCCTCATCATAATAATTTAGTCTTATAAAACTGTTTACACACAGACAGCAACATATTTATCTATATTGCAAGAAATACATTTCTTCTCTGGTATCATATTAGGAGTGACAGGTTTCTTCCTGGCCTTATAGGAATCATTAAAAAAATGAAACAAGGAATATGTGAGTGAGTTTGAGCTAAATAATGTTATGCATGTCAGATATGGTGACAGGCATTTGAAAAGTAAACATTTTTCATTTTTATCAGACTTTCATTCTTATTTAAAATCCTCACAGCCTATTCATCATTCTGTAGTAAGTTTTAAGCTTATTGACTTCGAATTGCTCAGAATAGAGGAAATGTAGATGTTCAGGCCTGTTAATGTAAAGCATATATGACACCATCGTTAGAAGTTTGGAGCAAGTTTTAAAAAGCTGTGGTCTACATTCGTTTTAGTATCTGAAGAAGGGAAGTTTAAGAAACATGCTTTATCAAGGGGGATGTGGAGAGCATTAGTCACAGTGAAGACAGCCATAAAAAAAGCAGAGTTAAAAACCAGGATCTCTGTGCTTTTCAGGGTGTGATTTGACAGTGTGTGACCTAGTGAACCTCTACTTGCTACTAAATGGCTTTTTGTTTTGCTAATATATGTATACAGCCTTAGGACTCTCCAGAAACCCCAGTAATTTAGCAAGCACAACAGTGATCGCTATGAAAATGTTTGGCATCTTACCAGTACTTTCATTCAGAAATAACTGCTGTAGCCCAGATAATCACTGTGCAGCTACTGGGATAATGTCCTCTACTTGACATGCAGTCCACTAAAACTTACATCAAAAGCATTAGGAGATAGACTGGCTTGGAATGAGAATAAAATGAGAGGATATTAACCTTCTGCAAAGGCACAGGCTTCTCTTGTACCATTCTGGGTGGGACAGGCTGGAAAATGATGTAATTTTGTGAACATTTCCAAGGATTCTAAGTTATCTTTTGTTCTGATGCAGAAGGAAACAAGAGCTTTCAGAATTATTCTTGAGGAAGCCCAGGGAGAGAGGCTCTGTAGCAATTAGATGGTAGGTGGTGACAGCTAAAGAGTAGTGCAGAGTAGAGCTTGAGGCAGAGCACTACCATAAAATGGGCTGCAAAAAATCCCCCGCAGTGGCCCAACTAGTAAACTGTTCAACCGGGTGGACTCACTGTTGCTGGAGTAGTAGGTATCGAGTGACTAAACAAAATGGAACAGTTCCTTTCAGACTGCCTGTGAGAAAATGGACAGCTTCTTCATGGAAAAACTTTTAATTGATTTTTTACCACATCCAGTAGAAAATAGAGCCAAGAAAAAAAGTTTCTATGTTGGTTTATTAATAATATTTAAGAAACGTTTTCTTTAATTATTCCCCTGAATGATCTTGCCAGCTGTTTCCTGAAAGCAATAGCTTCTAGCCAATAGAAAGCACATGTATGGATAAATGCACCATAAGTGTGGTCTGAAGAATTATTCTCACTCAGGGAATAGAATAGCCTTGGTAATCCTAGACAAAACTGGAACAAAAAGCTGTTAAAACAAGTTGTTTTTTTTAAAAAAAGTAAAATATTTTCCAAAATTGTTCTTTACTTTAAAGGAAAGAAATATTTAAAGATTTGAAACAGCATTAATTCCTTCAACAGCTCCACCTCTAACATTGTGGTGTCAGTGGTGCTTTGAAGTTCACATCACGTTAGAGATTTAGAGCTGTCACAAACAATGAGTCTGTTGTTGGGCACTTTGTCTATCTGTGAATCTAACCAAATTTCTTCAGTCCTTCTTTGAATCTGACTTGATGTGTGTGGTATTTATATGCTGGGAAAAGAAAAACGGAAAAAAAGAAGTTATTGCCTTTTGTGCTATTTTAATGAAATGGTACTGCACCTCAGTTGAAACATGGTTTAATTATTAGATAATCAGAGAATAATTACATAATATTAAAACATCACATTGGATAATAATCTACTATTATTTGTTATGATTAGAAGCAACAGCTAAGGGGCAACATGTCCCACAGATCCCGTTGCTAGTCATGTCCTGCTTGGGTGGTGTAGGAAGAAACAGAACAGCACAGATCTGACTTCTCTGGTACTTCTGGTTTTGAATAACAGTAGAAGGAAAGAATGAACTACCTATTGTGGTTTGCTCATTTGCTGGGCCATCTCCATACAACTCTGAATGCAAGACACCCACTCTTTTCCTCTGCATGCTAAGGAGCTCCATGTTGCCCAGCACTGTAACAAGGGAAGGCGTAGACAGATTCTTCTTGGCTTTCACATCTGCTTTGCACCCTCTCCAAGAACTCAGGTGGCTGGCTGTAAGATGAATGGGCCTCTAGTGAAATAATTAAAAGGCCTTTGTAAGTGACTGGGTGTAAAGGCTGGGTGAGAGAAGAATCACTAACGGAGAAGGGAACAAAAACGCCTGAGCATGCTGAAAGGCAGGGGCTTTGCTAGCTGTTAGCTGTCAGGGCTGAGCCAGTGTGCCAGTCGGGCATGGGGAATGGTGGTGGGGCAGGGTGAGCTGTGCAAATTGCCCTGCAATGGGTCACCTCTGGAGGGATCCCGCCAGGCGTCACCACTTCACCTGTGTCGCTTCATTTCATACATTCACAGCACGCTGTTTCACTAAGACTGGGAGCTACAGTCTGCTTGCAGTGCACTTTGGAGTCAATTCCATTGGGATTGCTCCACATCTGTCCCTCTTGCAGGAGGAAAACAGCTTATGGAGAAAATCCTCTGTTGCACAGTGGCTAACTTGTATTTGGTCAGCTCCTTTGGCATTTGAAAAAATCTTGTATTGTACAGGCGTGGACTAGAGGTTAGACCAGGACAGGACAGGATAGATATTTTCCTTCTTTAATTTTTATGGTTCTGTTAACTACAGCTGGTATAAAGTTCTCATTAAATCTGTTCACTCTGCATTTGATTTTATGGAGACACTATTTATTGATAAAAAGCACAGTGCAGTCTATCTGCAAAATCTCACTGCTGTTACAAGGTCTTTTGAGTTCACAGTTTCTCATCATGGCATTAATAATTTGTATTTGTATTAATTATTTGTCAAATGCTGATGGTTACCATCTGGATGGATTACAAAAACTGCTGTCTGTCTCATTCCCAGAAATCAAGAAAGAAATTCAAGTAGGTATCCTCCAAAGTATTTTATTCAATAATTGCTGTGATTATTCAATCATGAAGTAAAGCCAGGTTTCCATGAAGGGTGCATATGGTATTGCTGATCTAGGCAGCCCCCTGTTGCATAATCATGATTATTTTTTATTTAGTGAATACCAAAGTCATTAGGCAACCTTTATAAGTTTATAAAATCTCCTAAGGTTCAAAACAATTTTAGAGAAAGGGCCAGAGTAAACATTAACAACCTCATTTGCTTAGGTTGGGTAACTTGAAAAGGCTGCATAACATCAATGAAAATGCTTTGTCAATCACATTCTACACTAGATTAGTCTTAAAGTCCAAGGAAGAATCAAAGTTCACCTAAGTATATAAACTTCTGTCTAGCATTCCCTGGTATCGTTTGCCAGTTTAACAAAAAAGAAAAATGAAGGAGAAAGAACAGTCAGTAGCTATTGAGGAAATAATAGACTCCTCAAAAATAAAACTGGTGAGCAAATATTTTCCTTGTCTTTCTTCAATAGTATAAGGGTGCTGGATAGGAAGTTGTGTCTTTCTGTTCCAGAGAACAATGAAATGCACAAACTGAGAACTCCTCAGGCTTGTTTTCTGCAGCTGGAGGTATTTGCTATCACTGCCACTGCTGTTTTAAATGCCATACAGGTGCCAGATGAAAGTTTGTTTTCACTGTTTCACACAATATGGTAGTTTGAGGCTGAAATGGGCAGTGTACAGCCTCCTGCATGCTCTCCAACTGGGTTGGGTATGAGTGTTTACAATTTACCTCATGCTGTAGAAGACGGCTTCATAGCATAGACCATGCAATACTTTGGGCCAGGAGAAGAACTGTCTCTAACATTCTAACAGCACAATGTCTAATAAACCTTCTCTATTTTGGGGTTAGACCTCTGTAGCTGAAGAGAGCCAGGAGACTCAAGCTTCATGCAACTGGAGTAAATTTTTTCATAACTACAAAATGAAGGAAAAGTTCATTTTTTTTTCCTGTTTGGTTTTCTCTGTTAGAAAGGTAGCCATAAATAGAAGCATTATTCTAAAATATACAGTTGTTTGTACATAAGTAAATCTTACATTCATGGTCTTAATGTCAGAGCTATCACATATTGAACAGAAGTAGGAGAAAATGGTAGATAAAACAAGTTTCTAATTCTCGTAATATGCACTCCTCACTAATTCTAAGCTCCTGTGCAGCAGGATCTGCAAGCAAAAAAAAAGGGCCAGCAGACAGATCCTCTCTTATCCCAGAGCCCTGATGCACAGTCTCTGCTGTGTGTCTTGTGTTGTTGTCTGTGTATGGCAATGCAAGACCTGAAGTCCTTAGTAGATGACAGATAATAGACAAGGCTACATAAAGCTCCTTGGGGTCTGTAGTGTATAGGTTATGATTGCTTCTGAACCTAAACTTTATAACTTTCTGTCAATGGCAATTGCATTGGTTGAATAAAAGACTTGTGAGCTCAGAGGCAGCAACAGTGTCTGCTTACTTTGTTCTCCAGGCAGAGTCAAGCTTCTTACTGCAAGACAAAAGTAACTTATGGAAAATACAAAGGTTTCTTGAAGGCCATTTTGAGAAATAAACTCTTGAAAGATACAATTCCTTCTCTTACCCCCTCCTTCTCCATCAGCCAAGGCTTTCTATGACCTTTACTATAGATATAGTTTATGAAGTAGTTCTGCGACCTTTACTATATGTGTACAGTAGTTTATGAAGTAGTTAACTATGCATTTTTATTTGCACTATAAATAAACACTTGTGAATATGTCTGAAATTAACTGCTACAGAAAGGAATTAAAACCAAAATGAAACTTTGCATGGTACATGTTAATCCATCTGAACATACTAGAACACAGAAATCAGTAAATACCTTAGTGGAATGTAATCAGGTACCACTTAGGTGAGACGTGAAGTGTAAGAGGGCATAACATAAAGCATATAATTTATATACAAAGTCTATAATATAAATACTGATATAGAGACGTTAACATCTATATTTAAGAGAAAATGTCCCATATTCTAATCCTGCAAAAAAATCTGGTTTCCACTGGTCCCTCAGCCTCAACTTCTCACTTTTCTTGTGTTTTTGGGCTGATGTTTTTTCATTGTTTTTAGAGGAAGAATTTGAATTATTTGGTATATGCATTTATATATGGTAGCCAGAGAAGTAGAAGTTGGATGGAACTAGGAATTAGTGCATTAGCTGATGTTACTAGTGAAATAATCTTAGCAAAACAGCTAACAGAGCTATCATTTAATTGTCATCTTTGGGTTTCAGATCCTAGCATTTAGTGGGGCAGTACTCCTGTGACATTTGATTTCCAGCTGCAAGTTGGATGATGACAGTATCACATCACTTCACTTTTGGTCTGTGTCTATTATGTTAGTTTTGTAAGCAGAATAGTAAAAACAGCTAAAAACATATAATTAAGAGATGATAACTGAATGAACATAACTCTCCTGCAAAAGGCTGATTCTCCAGAAAATTCCTTTGCTTGGTCATATTTGATCAGACATTTATCTAGACAATGGACTTCTGTCTAGATGATCAGGACAGGAATGTACTGTAACGGGGAATATGAACAGAGTTCATTTTTCTCTGATGAATAATGAACCAGCTTGATGATCATTATTTGAAGATAAAAAATGAACCAGTTTTCATGCATAATATATAATATGTAATATAATATATCTGAACATTAAGTCCCTGGTTGAAGAGTGTGTAATTATGCACCATGTTAAAGATAAATATAGAAGGAAATACCATTTGTTCAAAGGAAAACAAGTCTGAAAAAGGAAGCATTTGCTTTTCTGCTGTTCTCTTAAGGTAATAAAATGAGTAACTGGAACATTTGGGTATTAGTTATTACTAAAGACTACCTATTCTCAAATACAAGTATTTTATATTGCAGTCACAAAGGACTTAAAAAGTTTAGCTGTGAATGAGATCTTCTTATTCTGGGCTCAAAAAACCAGTGTACTACAACTTTTTTGACAGTCGGCAGTGTAAACACATCCTTACCAAGAAGAAGGATATAACAGCTTATGTTCAACTTTTTTCAAGGAACACAGAAATTGCAAAAGAAAACCAGAGGTTGAACCTCAGTCTTCTGAGTACAGGACTTGTATTGACCCACAAAATTATTCATCCTGTCTGCAATACCTTTGAATTAGATGAAAAGTCGCAATTTACTAAGACAATAATTGAAGATACAAGAATTGCCCCAGTTTTCACCTTGTCAGAAATTGGAAATAGCTGGTATACCAGGTATTACTATTTAGAAAATAGATTTGTAATGACTGGGTTATTTTACACTTATTGATCAACTCACTATTTGTCCAAATTCACTGCAATTTTCAAGCTCATCTGCAAACTTCAAAGATGGAAAAAAAGTTTTATTTACCCGTCATGTTTACCAGGAAAGGAATGACAAGGAATTAAGTATGTGTTTTTTGTATGTTTTGTACACCAGTAACACAAATACTGAACAATCTTTTACTTTATATGTAAAATGAACTGTGGACACCATTCCAACTTTATAATTCTACATTTGGGATGCATATGTGGGATAACAGTATAAAAACTTCGTAAAATCCCTGCTTTTATTTTTTTAAATTAAAATGAATAATCAAGAACCACAGTAAAATGGATGGATGCTGACATATTTTTTTGTGGCTAAGAAGGAGAAGGAGCCTTATTTTACAAAATTGTTCCTTGAAGTGATGCTATCAATTAAGTTAATGAGAACATGATCTAAGTCGGATATATTTGGGGGGGGCGGGGGGGGAGGAGGACTAAAGTATCATAATAATATTTCACATGTGAATACTTTATTCTAGATGCAGTCTGAGCAAGTACTAATTTTTACCAAGCACTAAAAGAAATTTTCTTTTGCGGATATAGCACTCAACCTTTCAGGTTAGGCAGCTGCATAGTTTCTTCTTGTGACAAGTAAAGCAGCATGTGTTAAGCTTCCCTGTTACTTGAGTTTGCCAAGCCTGTAGGTGCAGTACAGGCGATCTGACCATGTGTAAGAGGGACAATGATCCTCAGAACTGTCTGTACTGCACATCAACTGCTCTGGCTGTATGCCATACTTCTGTTGCTGCAGGAGATACAGGAATGTAGACACCCCTGGTAAATTGCATGTCTGCAGTTATTAACCCTGGAAAAGAGGGTAGCAGAGGAAGTTTCTGCTAGTGGGACTATTCCTGCAGCTTGCTTCCCACTTGTCCTCTTTCATGGGCTCTTCTGTGCAGAATGAAGACTTCTGTTAGAGGCAGTCTGGTCCTCTGTATTTTCTGGGGGCACCTTGACCCTTCTGATCATACTGGGTTTGTGAATGTGACTGTGAGGAAACAAGACCCTGGGAGAAGTAGTAGCTGAAAGTAAGACTCCATTAACAGGACAGTCCATCCTGCTGCCTGCTCCCAGGTCCCTCAAGAGAAAGAAGGCTAGCTGATGAATTGTTTTGACCTTTCAGGACAGTCTGGATGCCTTTGGTGAAAAGCTCACTATCTTAGGGTTTAGCCGTTTTAGGTAACTAGAACATGTAAAGTGTGTGCTCTTTAAAAACCTACATACCCTTCACCACTTCCAGGACTAGTGACATCCTTTCGGATATATGGAGAGCTGTTCGCTACTGGAATTAGTCTTTCTAGCTAGTCCTACACATCCAGGGTTTGTTGATTTTAGCCTTCTTTTATAAATGCATATTTGTAAAATACAACACTTATTATATAGAAAGTAACCAAACAGGCTTATTTTCAAGTTAAAGGGCAAGCTAAAGAGATGATAAAGATTTTGTTAAAAGAGAAGATACTAATGAAGTGCTCTGAGAATCAATCCTCAGCCTCAGTTTATTTAATAATTTAATTAGTGACCTTGGTACAAAAAATACGTTTATGTTGATGAAATTTACTGAGGTAACAAATGTAGAAAGTATTGCCAATACAAAGGAGGATGAGAATATCATAGAGGAAGAATTATATGACTGTGATGACAGAATAGTATAAATGGAAGGAATGTAATAGTGCTGAGTGCAAGGTCATTCATTTAAATACTAATAACAGGAATGTCTGCAGTAAGCTGAGAGCTCATTAACTGGAGGTGACAGAGAAAGATCTGGTTACATTAGTTGCTCAGAGGATGACTATAAGCCATCAAAATGATGGGACTGAAAAAAGGAGATAAATAGGATCTTAGGATCCATCACAAGAGAGATTTCCAAGAGACACATGGAAACATCCATTGCGGAATTCACCGGGTAGAAAACTTTTAGAATGCAGTAGACAAATAAAGTTGTCCACCCTTCAGAAAAATAAATTCAAAGCAGGATGGGTAGAGAGAGGTCTGTTAGGACAAATCATAGCATTGGAAGTCTGGCTAAAGAAGCATGGCCTGTTCAACTTAGCAAACCAAAGGCTTAAGTGAAATATTGTCACTCACAATAACCACATGGGGAGGTCAAAAAGTGAACTTCACAAGTTAAAGGAACACAAAACCAAAACAAAATTTGTCTATGAATGGAAATTTTAAAAAAAGCTTTTCAAAAATAATTTCCAATCATTCAACTTTTTGAACATACTTTAAATAAAGATATTGGCGATGTGAAACCTAACTGATTTTAAGAGACAGCAGCATTGGTTTATGAAATGGATTATGTGATGATATGCTAAATGAACTCGAAATCCAGTCCTACTGGACTCTCTGGACACTGTGTCTAGACTGGTCATTACCATATTCAGTATACCTTTTAAATTAAGAGAAACCTATCTGACTTCGGAACAGGGTTGATCTGTTATTTTCTAGCTGTGCAAAATCAACTGTGACAGAGGCATGAGCCTTACAGACTTGAATGTACTGTAATACAAACATATCATGCAAAGATTAACCAAACTGGAATAATACTTAAATAATGTGTGATTACGTACGTGAACACTATCATGACATAGGGCTGTCTAGGGACTACAGGTGAACAAGCACAGACAATCCTTATCCTTGTATTTTATTATCATGTTAAGAATCCTTCTCTTTCACTCCTGGAATATCAGAAATGCTACTTGTTTTAGGTCTTCCTTGAATTTACATGACTTTTACCAATAGCTGCCATGTTGTGGGATTTGGAATACCACATTATTTCCCTTAATGAGGTGATGTTTTTCCTGGCTTGGTAATGTTCTCCTTTAACAAAAAGCATGACTTGGTATTAGAGATTGCAAATTGTGATCACACCTGTTCATTGCTAAACATTGATTTGGGTAACTAACCCCTAATATTTGCCACACAATCCTGCCTGTGTAGCAGTTCAGACCCAGGTATTAAGTACAACAGGTTTCTCTGGATGAACCCTTTACAGTACTTGTCTTGGACACTGCCAGCAAGCGTGGGG
>NW_010143140.1:11433-22158 GCF_000699245.1 Pterocles gutturalis
CCGAGGTGCTGCTGAGCTCAAGCCAGGCACAGCTCAGGTACTTCAGCTGAAGTCTGCTTTTATAATTGGTCTAAGCTTCAAAGTTGAACATCTTTCAGGACTGAGCCCCGTGAATAGAAATTCTCATGTTCCAGTCTTTGCACATAGGCATTGAAGATCCCATGACACTTTATACAAAAGGAAAAACGTTAACCCCGGTGTCCTTGCCAAATGCTAACTTCGTTAATTACAGTCTGCTTTCTTTAATTCTCCTTGCAGTTTTAATTAGACATGGTATTATTCTCTTCCTGTACCACATTGTCACTGGTTATTCCCACTTAACCATTTGCTATATTAAAAGTTGTTAATCTTTTGTCCAAAGCTGGCTGCATTTTAGAAGCAGAAGAAATGGGCTAATTATATACTGCTATTTTTATTATGTGTGTGCTCACCCTTTACAAGCTACTTGAATCTAAATTCTCAGACACATACATAAATATGTGTATCATGAATGGAAAGGTTGGAAATTATGTGACTTACTAGGACTGTTCAGAACAACAATGGTGTGAACCAATATAGCTCATTACATCTGCAGGATAAATAGATTATTTCCTGGGACTTAGAATTTTCATACCCAAATGTCCGTGTTTCCAAATCTCTAAGCCCAAAGCAAGAACATGCTTTTGATGCAGTGTAATCAGCTGGAGTTTTAAAGTGCTTTTGGATTCATCAGGTTTGACAGTGCTATATAATTGAAAGATCATCATTGTACATGTATCATATAATTATGCTGTTGCAGATGGTTTGCACTTTTAGTAAGATTGCATTGGAGTTTTGAAAGATTGTGCCAATGTATATATTTATCTTGTAATGTAGAACTGGAAGCTATTTGAAGCTTCATTCCTGCAAAAAACTTTCCCTGCTTACATATAACTGTAAAGAATAAATTGCATTATGGTGTATGGAGTTTTAGAATAGAATAGAACATACTGTTTCAGTTGGAAGGGACACAGAATGGTCATCTACTCCAACTGCCTAGCCAATTCAGTGTTGACCAAAAGTTAAAGCATATTGTTGAGGGCATTGTCCAAACGCCTCTTAAACACTGACAGGTTTGGGGTATCGACCAACTCTCTAGGAAGCCTGTTCCAGTGTTTGACCACCCTCTTGGTAAAGAAATGCTTCATAATGCCCAGTCTAAACCTCCCCTGGTGCAGCTTTGAACCATTCCCGCATGTCCTATTACTGGATACAAGGGAGAAAATATAAGCACCTTTTAGTGCATATCCAAACAACTGGATGTATTTTGACACACAATTTCTATAATATATGGTGCTATATATTTTAATTTTGTAATTTAAAAGTCAGTTAATTCACAGATGTCTACACTTCTAAAACAGCTTCTTTCTTTAACAGACAAAAAAGTATCTTTCCTCATGTTAGTATCAAAATTGAACAAAATTGTTCTCAGTGTTCAGTAACATTAGCAAGGAAATTCCTTGGGATTTTCCATTCTTGATATCAACTCAGGGCAAATTCAAGTAAAGTTTACTTTGATACATTTTTGACTCTGCACTTTTAAAACTCTTCCATAATCAGAAATGTGAATATCTATCAAAAAAGATCCAGTCTGGTTTGCTTTGTTATTCTTATGTGATTTTTTAAGTTAGAGTTTATTTGGAAATTTTCACATCAGGAGCCCAGTGAGGCTTCATGAGAAGGTACATGTGGAAAGCCTGCAAAAGTCACCCTAGGATTTCTTTAGAGTCAATAAGAAGCGACAGAACTGATTCAGTTCACTCTAAGTGTCCAAGGCAGGTCAGATTAATCACCCTCTACTTCTCCTGATCCTGAATCCTGACATTGTGAGTTATTCCTCATACACTAATTCATAGCAGATTTTTCCATGTGTCACCATTTCTGTAGGAACAAAGTGGGTGTCTAAGGTATAGTTTACTGGTGCTTTATACCTACTTTGCCCTGCTGTAAGTGTGAAAATGCTGTGCTGGCTAACCGAGAATGAAGACAGTGTGTCAAAGGGAGACGACCAGTGGTTCTATCCACAAAAAGCCACTTATCCGTCGGAGTGGCCATTACAATATACTTGAGATTTCTACTAAATGCATAGGAAGAAAGAGGCAGTTGATAGTGAGACTGACACAACAGCTTTTGTACTGAACAGAATCACCCAGACAAATGCTGAAGGGAGACAGCAAACCTAAGTCTGGATGGGATTATGAAGAAAAGAACCTTTTTTGTGTGTCCTTTTTATTGGCTGATGAGCAAACTGTTTACGCTGTTATCCAGTCCTTCACCGCACTGGCAGAGGATGACAGGTTTGAGGAGGGTCAAACCTACTATTTGCTATTCCCTAAGAGTAACCTGCCCATGGATTGTTAAAAATGGTCATATTTTTTCACACCTGTGAATGTTGCAATCAGAAAGACAGATTCCACAGACCAGAAATTAGTGCTTTCACACAGGTAAATGAATGAGAATTTTGTAGGCTCTCTGTGACAGTGCTTTTGAATAGGGTTATTCTCTGATGTCCAAGTTCTGGAGAATAATTTAGAACAGTTAATATTAGATCAAAGTTTCACTTTAATGATGTGGCAGAAGACTGGTTTTGACACTCTTAGTGATTAACACATATGTGAATCATTGTAATTGTGAGGTTACAGAATTGTAGCCACCAGTAGATGAATGACTTGGATTTGGATTTCATTTTCATCATCTCCACATGGAGTAATGACTCCTTTCCTAATGACTGACAAAAATTGCCAAATGATGAAGGGAAAAATGCTGGAGAAAATCTGTGTGAAACAAAGATGACATGGGACATTTGGGAAAGTAGTTCCTTTCACTGCTGATAGAAGCATTAGTGCCGCCAGATATAGAACATAGACAGATACTTGCTTGGACCCCTGGCTGTGTTGGATGACACTGCCCCAGCGGTTCTGCTGATGGAAGGAGACACATGAACTCTTACCACTCCAGACAATGGCAGCTGAGTTAGGTGGAAGTACCTTCATCAACTGTGTACTCAAATTCAGCTGAGATGCCCATGGCATTAAATTGAGTTTACTCATCCACTTTTGAATCCTGACACACTTTTGAACTTTCAGGTGTTTTGGTATTACTTGTTCATTACCAGTTAAATTGACCGTACATTAACCTTTTCTCTTGGATTTGGGCCTTGCCATTTGAAATCACACCTTTGTGAATATAATATAGAAATGTAATTATATTTTGAGGATAAAGATGAAATACTGCTTGAAAATTAGAAGTAATTGTTGACATATCTTGTGTTTGTGTTAAACTGTAGTTTGCAGTTCTGATTTTTTTCACTAATGTTATTGATAATCTTATAAATTAAGAAGATTACCACCAGTTTTATGCAAGTGGTTGAACTCACACAGCTGTGTAAAATACATGAACTATGATAGATGTAATACATATGCATTTCTCATTTGTTAGATTATTTGTGAAGTTATATTATATTCAGTGTTTACTATTTCCTAGCATTTCACCAAAACAGTAGCCTAAACCATACAAAGCTCGCTGTAGTAGGCATAGAAGTCACATTGACTCTCTATTTTTTATATCAGCACTAAATATGAAAACTCTGTTTTCATATAGTTTCAACAAGCCAAATTAATTTACATGAATGTAGGAAGTCATTCAACATGTGTTTAGAGCTAATACGAGTTCACCCTTGTAATATAGTTATACTACTCCTGGAACAAAGAAAATGCAAAAGTAAAGCTGCAGTGAATTCTGTAATACTTGTCAGTTTACCATTCAGGAATGAAACAAAGGTGCTTAATGTGTGAATGCGCTTAGAGTTCAAATCCTTCATGTTAAACATAGATTGTTCTTGGGTAATGCTCAACTGAATTCCAAACATTCTTTAAAGAAGTATTTTCATTGAGAGATCAAATATGTAAGCAGATTTTCAAAACTGACTTGGTGTTGTGATTTCTAATGGTATTTAGGAATTGTTAGTTCTCCTAAGCAATAAACCTCTACAAATTACTTTAAAAATGAGCAGGTTATTTATGTGTATTCAAAAATAATCCTGATTGGTTCTTTTCATTGTGGGTTATACAACTAGGAGAATATAACACAAACTATATTCTCAGATATTTTAGTAAAGTTATTACTACATTAGTAAACCTATCATTTAAAAATAAAACATCTACAATTCCGGATTTAGTATAAAAATATAGCAAGCACTGCCATGGAAAAATTTCACACTGAGCAAGCCATCAGGAAAGTGTCCTCATTCAGAGTAACTTGTGGTGAAGCTCACAGTCTCTTCAAGAACAGAAATGATCAGAGTCTAAGAAAAGCTGGTTCCCAGCAACTATGGTTGGTGTCATGGTGATCTGCTTGAAAAATTCCAGCTTGTTTCAGAATCCATGGGTGCAGGGCAGATGTGTAAAAACATGCTTTCTTCCCTGTGAAAAACAATTTTCTTAAGTAACTGCTAGATTCCTTCCATGCTTTTCTGTCTGAAGTCAGTAATTTCACTCACAATTTTCCTCACTTTTTTTCACCCACTTTTTCCTCATTTTTGTTTCTTGGCCAGGTGGACCCAAACTTGATGTCTGAGTCCTAGTATGTCGGCCCTGAAAGAAAAAAAAATTGCCTGCTCAAACTTTACATATGACAAAATGAAAAAAAAAATGTTGCTCTTATTGCTTTGGAAGGTCCCTTTTGCAAAGCTGGACTTGGACTCTTTATACAGCTGTTTTCAAATGCATACAGAAATATGTAAGATAGTGATCAATGCTGAAAGGTTTTTTTATGGTTATAGAAACTGAGCAAAGCCTAAACTGTTCTTTACCAAACTTGTACATACTTTACAGTTATTACAGATATATAAAATTATTGAAATAAAGGTAGTATTTGGGGAACTATCCATAGCAACATACTGTAACCTTACTTCTCTTTAAGTGCATTGTATGGATTTATTTAGATAACATTACATTATATTTTGGATAATGGTATACTTGATCATCGATGTTATGTGTGTTAAAACCATTAGGTTATCTATCTGGTCTATCCTGACAATGGCACAGTTACCTTCCTTAAAGTATATTCTTTGATGTTCTGTCAACTCTAATTTTAACTATTTCATCTAACTAGGTCACTGAATCTTTAAACCAGGCGCAATATGAAGTACTGATTTGGAGTTTAGTGAAATGGTTAGAATTCACTGGGGAGCATGTCAAAACCACCAAGGTTATTTTTACTTTCAACCTAATTTATGTTTGAAGTGCAGTTGTGGTAATCCTGTTATTGGAAAATACTGTATAGAAGCAACTAATAAACGTACACTGGGGGAAATATCGTGCCATCACTCTGCATCTAAGCCTCACACAAACAGCACTTAGAAAGCTGATTGTGGACCAGTGGCAGGCTGTGACCCTCCACTTTCAATTTTACTTAATACTACATAACGACAAATTGTCCTTTCAGGCACATACACATCTCCTCCTAAAGAACGCCAGGCATATTCAAATAAGTTTGCTCTTTGAATTTAAGGTTTTTTAATCTTTTAAATCTTTGTCTTATTTTAATGTTAATTTTTTTCCTTATTCTTCTTTCCTCCCCCTACCCGTCAAGCTATCTAGCAGCATTTTGGATATATATAACAGTGACCAGGGAATGACACCAGCTAATATGGGTCTCACAAATGCTTCATGCCCAGCTAATCTGCCAGTAAAAAGGGAACTCACAGGTAAAAGAACTCTGAGTTTTTAGTATTTTATAATTTCAGAAGTGATGGTGTTTCTCTTAAAAGTTGAAAAATCTTACCCATGAAATAGATGTCCATAATTAAATTCCTGAGAATTTAGCAGTTTGTAACTTCATTTAAGAAAAAGAACAAAGACCAAGGAGAAAAGTTCTGTTCTCCTCTTTAGCAGTTCAGAAACCATGTTTGCCCTGGTTTTTGTGAACGTCATGTTTTTAACAAACCTAATTTTTTTAGGAAACATAGTGAATTCTTCCACACGTTGGCTTCTGATCAACGGTATAAATAAATTATCATCCATGAAATTTGTTCCAGGGTAGAACAAATGGTTCTTTTAAAACCTTACAATAAGGCTATTCAAGGTAAATCTATATTAGTGGATTAACAACTTTAAAAGTTACATTCAGTTAATCCAAAGTATGGTAACAACCATGTACAGTTTATTAGTGTCACGGAGAGGAAACAGTGAGTTTGTTCAATATCTTACAAATCTTATTAACTCTTGCATTATGGGATATATAAATCCATATTCACATTAGTGTATTGTAAGTTTTATCCTGATGTAAAATGCAGTAAATTGGAGAAAAAGACCCCTCCATTGCATTTCTATGTTCTTAAATAATGTGCAATAGAAAAATCTTAAGAAACCTAACAGACTTGCTCAAAAATTTTGTACTTGTAGAATATAGATTTGTTTATGATCTTGTTTAATAATAAAAAGAGTAATGAAGCAAAAAAAATTAGAATGTTGCTCTTTGGGATAAGAGGCCATTATGAAAAGGTGAAAGAAGTACTGGAATTGCAACGTAAGAACTGTTTTAACAAGTGTTACTTTCTGTCAGAAGCAGATACACGAGCAATGGCAAAGGAGAGACAAAAAAAGGATAACCACAATCTCAGTAAGTATATGTTTGTCTTCCATCTGATTAAATGGAATGCATGGGGAATGCAGAAATAATATACATTATCTACCACATCTCTGCTCTTCTTCTAGATCAGCATCTTACCAGGGTAATCAAGTTGAACTCAGTCTGCAAACACAGCCAACCACACAGCTTTCTTCCCTGAAATTGATTTCTGTCTTTGACTTTTGTCTTTTGAAATACTTTACATATTGTAATGAATTTCTTTCCATATCTTCTGCTTTTATGTTTTTATTCTAGAGTTGTACACATATCCTGCACACTTTACTTGATGTTTTGTCTGAGAATTACAGTGCAAAACAGACAAGAAAGGAGGCAGATGATGAAAAAAACAACTGTGAAAATCCAGGGTCCTCATAACTTACTTACTGAAGCATGCAAGTGAGAGCCTGTATCTCTCTGTGGGTGATGGGAAGTGAAAAAAAAATTACAGAGTATATCAGACAACTTCTAAATGCTAGTTAAGTGCTTAAAGCTATGGAAATTGTATATTGGAAAAGGAAATGAGGAGTGAGACTCACAGTGCTCGAACTCTGTTGTGATTTGAAGGGGGAAACGGATAAAACCAGGTCCACTAGAGATAAGCCTTGGGGCAGCACACCAATGTTTGAGGATCCATGTGCTACCGAAGTCCTTTGGTCTGCCATCTCAGTGGAGGTAGGGGATGGAGATCCATGTGGCAGCAAAGATGCAAGGCTCATTGATGTGTTAGAAATCACAGAAGTGTCTGAGAATGGTCATGTACGAACTAGGGCTTCTCGCAAGAAGGTGGCTGGATGAATAGCGCAAGTGAAGTGCATCTACTCCAGTCCATGCAGCATGGGCAACAAACAAAAGGAGCTGGAAGCCATTGTGCAGCAGGAAAACTGTGATATAGTTGCCATCACGGAAACATGGTGGGATGACTCGCACAAGTGGAGTGCTGCAATGGATAGCTATAAACTCTTCAGAAGGGATAGACAAGGAAGAAGAGGTGATGGGGTTGTCCTGTGTGTTAGGGAGTGTTTTGATTGCCTAGAGCTTAATGATGGTGATGATAGGGCTGAGTGTTTATGGGTAAGAATCAGGGGGAATACCAACAAGGCAGATATAATGGTGGGAGTCTGTTATAGACCACCCAATCAGGATGAATAGGCAGACAAAATATTCTATAAGCAGCTGGGAGAAGTCTCACAGTCACTAGCCCTTGTTCTCATGGGGAACTTCAACTTACCAGATGTCTTCTGGAAATACAATATAGCAGAGAAGAAACAGTCTAGGAGGTTCCTGGAATGTGTAGAAGTTAAATTCCTGACACAGCTGGTTAAGGAATCAACTAGGGAAGGCGCCCTGCTGGACCTGTTCTTTGTGAACAGAGGACTTCTGGGTGATGTGATGGTTGCAGGCCCTCCTAGGCACAACAATCACAAAATGACAGAGCTTTTGATTCTTGGAGAAGTAAGGAGGCGGGGTCAGCAGAACTGCTACCTTGGACATCCAGAGGGCAGACTTTGTCCTGTTTAGGAGACTGGTTGACAGAGTCCATTGAGAGGCAGTCTTGAAGGGCAAAGGAGTCCAGGAAGGCTGGACAATCTTCAAGAAGGAAATCCTAAAGGAGTTGGAGCAGGCCATCCCCATCTGCTGAAAGACAAGATGGTGGGAAAGAAGACTGGCCTGGCTGAACAGAGAACTATGTCTGGAACTAAGGAAAAAAAGGACAGTTTATGACCGTTGGAAGAAGGGGTGAGTAACTCAGGAGGACTGCAAGGATGTTGTGAGGTTATGCAAGGAGAAAATTAGAAGGGCCAAAGCCTAACTAGAACTTAATCTGGCTACTGTCATAAAAGACAATAAAAAGTGTTTCTATAAATACAATAGCAACAAAAAAAGGTCTAAGGAGAATCTCCATCCTTATTGGATGCAGGGGGAAAGACAGTGACAAAGGATAACAAAAAGGCTGAGATACTTAATGTCTTCTTTGCCTCAGTCTTTAACTGTAAGGCCAGTTGTTCTTGGGTGACCCAGCCCCCTGTGCTGGAAGACAGGGACAAGGAGCAGAATGAAGCCCCCATAATGCAAGGGGAAATGGTTAGCAACCTGCTACACTGCTTAGACACACTCAGGTCTAAGGGGCCAGATGGGATCCACCCAAGGTTACTGAGGGAGGTGGTAGAAGTGCTCACCAAGCCACTTTCAGTCATTTGTCAGCAGTCCTGGCTAATCAGGGAGGGCCCAGTTGACTGGAGGTTACAAAATATGACATTCATCTACAAGAAGGGCCGTAAGAAGGATCTGGGGAACTACAGGCCTGTCAGTCTGACCTCGGTGCCGGGGAAGGCTATGGAGCAGATCATTTTGTGTCCCATCACATGGCACATACAGGACAACCAGGTGATCAGGCCCAGTCAGTGTGGGTTTATGAAAGTCAAGTCCTGTTTGACTAACCTGATCTCATTTTATGACAAGGTGACCTGCTTAGTGGATGAGGGAAAGGCTGTGGATGTTGTCTAACTAGATGTCAGTAAAATGTTTGACACATTTCCCACAACATTCTCCTGAAGAAGCTGGCTGCTCATGGCTTGGACAGGCACACTCTTCACTTGGTAAAAAACTGTCCAGATCACTGGGCCCAAAGAGTTGTGGTAAATGGAGCTAAATCCAGTTGGTGTCTGATCACAAGTGGTGTTCCCCTAGGGCTCACTATTGGGACCAGTTCTGTTTAATATCTTCATCAATGATCTGGATGAGGGGATCAAGTGCACTGTCATTAAGTTTGCAGATGACACCAAGTTGGGAGGGAAAGTTGACCTGCTTAAGGGTAAGGAAGGCCCTAATAGAGGGATCTGGACAGGATGGATTGATGGGCCAAGGCTATATGCAAAGCTGAGTGCTGGATCCTGCACTTGGTTCACAACAACCCCATGCAACACTGCAGGCTTGGGAAAGAAAAGAGTGTCTGGAAAGCTGCGTGGTGGAAAAAGACCTGGGGGTATTGGTCGACAGCCAGCTGAATGTGAGCCAGCAGTGTGCCCAGGTGGCCAAGAAGGCCAATAGCATCCTGGCTTGTGTCAGAAATAGTGTGACCAGCAGCATGAGGAAAGTACTCGGCACTTGTGAGACTACGCGTTGAATACTGTGTTCAGTTTTGGGCCCCTCACTATAAGAAAGACATTGAGGTGCTGGAGCGGGTCCAGAGAAGAGCAGCAAAGGTGGTGAAAGGTCTAGAGAACAAGTCCTGTGAGGAGAAGCTGAGGAAACTGGAGTTGTTTAGTCTGGAGAAAAGGAGGCTGAGGGGAGACCTTATGACTCTCTACAACTACCTGAAAGGAGGTTGCAGCAAGGTGGGGGTTGGTCTCTTCTTCCAAGTAACAAGCAATAGGAAAAGAGGAAATGTGTCAAGGGAGGTTTAGATTGGATATTAGGAAAAATTTATTCACTGAAAGGGTTGCCAAGCATTGGAATAGGCTGCCCAGGGAAGTGGTGGAGTCACCATTCCTGGAGGTATTTAAAAGACATGTAGACGTGGTGCTTGCGGACATGGTTTAGTGGTGGACTTGGCAGAATTAGGTTAACAATGGTTGGACTTGATGATCTTAAGGGTCTTAGCCAACCTAAACCATTCAATGATTCTCTGATTCTATGATACACAAGCCCCCTAACCTCTACAGGCTGGGATACATTTCTGTTTCATTTGTGGAGAACAGTGCAGCCATGTGTAGATGTTAGGCATTTCAGTTCTAGAGAAATAGTTTTCTGTAGTTTAGGCTTAGAACATAGTGAAATTCACAAAGAACATTTTGGTTTATTAAGAATAGGAAAACAAATAGTTTTGTTGCAGGAAGAAGATTGCCTATAGAATTAGGCAATTTTTCCCTCTAAAGAGTAATTTGAAACAAAAAATCTGAAGGATTCTTTTTGGAAGGTGTTGAATAAAGCAATTAAATTTTCCAGTTCTCCTTTCCACTTTTTCTATCAGAAATTGTCTGGGAGTTGGACTTGACGATCCTTATGCATCCCTTCCAACTTGAGATACTTGATTCTACAAATTTAAACCTAAATTGTTAATTAGTTAATAGCTACTAT
>NW_010143141.1:0-57276 GCF_000699245.1 Pterocles gutturalis
GATTCTTGCAAGAATATAACTTTGAATATGAACATTCATTTCTTCATGACTGGAAGCATCATACAGATGTGGTTTATAGATTAAATTCAGTTGAGCTTCCTTATCACTCCATTTGGCTTCAGAAGACTTGTCTTGGGTAGCGTGGGAAGAAACTGTAATCCATAACTATCTAAGAAGGTGTACATATATAGAGTCTGAATTAATTTCTCTCCAAGTTACGACTTAGTTTTTCTTAGATACACTTACCAACACATTTCTCTGCTATGAGAATCTATGCTACTGTTCATGTTGTCTTTGTTATTTATGGGTTCATAGAAGAAAATACAGTAAAGTCAGGTAAAAACTAATATCAGCTGCTGAAACTCTATTGGATGAATAAGATACTATTTTTCAGTTCTACCTCTCTGAAAACAGTATATTATTATACAGCCCTCATATGACTTAGAGCTTTTGTGTTCTCTCTTTCTGCTGCTTAAAATTTAGTACACCCATTAATAAGGGTTATTGGAAACTGCTTCTTTTACTGTTCTTCCCCATGCCTCCCTTTCCTACCACAATCCCAAAACCTTTCCATCCCATGTGTTGTAACAGTAGTGCACTCAGTATCCAACATGAGAAAGTACATTTTTATTGGTATTTCAAAACCAACTTTTGCATATGCTGACTTATGGTGGTTTTTTTTTTTAAATAAAAAATAACAAAAAAACCCCAACCTTGATATTTTTGCACATACCTCTTTGTTGTCCGGACACATGAAATGCTTATAAATCATATGATATATACGCTGAACCAAATAGTCAATTCCTTTCACTTCAAAACCACCGGTTAGCAGCAAACACCACACAGCTGCTTGCTCACCCTCCCCCCTCCTGGGGATCAGGGAGAGAATTAAAGGGGTAATGGGAAAAGAGACTTGTTGGTTGAGAAACGAACACTTTAATAACTAAGCTACAATAATATCAAAATATAATAGTAATCATAATTATAACAGTAATATATACAAATATATAAATATCCAAATGAGTGATGCACAGTGAAACTGCTCACCACCTGATGACCAAGGCTCAGCCCATTCCCAGCTAATGATCTGAGCAAGGAGAGACCTGAAACTGCAGCCCTGGAAAACAGATAAGAGCTGAGCATCCAAGAGAGGAAGAGCCAGCTGAGAGAGTGAGACAACCCTGAGAGAGGGGGAGATGACCCAGAGAGAGAGAGTACTTCCAGGCAGATTCTCACCTGTATACTGGGCATGATGTGCATGATATGGAATAGACCATTGGCCAGTTTGGGTCTCAATCCTAGACCTCAGGTTGAATCCTAGGCTACTAATTGGGGCTGTGCTTCCTCCCCGCTTCTCCTGCACCTGCAGATACTGGCACAGCAGAGAAGCTGAAAAGTCCTTGGCTGTCCTGGCAGCAGCTATAAACATCAGCATGTTATCAAACTTCTCCTCAGCACAAATCCCAAACACAGCCTCTTACTAGCTACTATGAAGAAAGTTAACTCTGTCCCAGCTGAAACCAGGACAAAAACTCTGAAAAGGATAAAGGCAGCTCCACATTGCAGGATGTTAAATTCAGGGTAAACATTAGTTCACACTGAACCCTAGGGTTAGCACAAGCACTCAAAGACAGAAAATGCTCTCTCATGGGGACCAAACATAATTTCAGTTTTCTGTATCACTAGAAATTAGGTTGTCTAAGATCTGCACCACCTACAGATATACTGGGAATCTAACTTATTTAGAGTGTAAATTTTTCCTCATGGGGCTGGGAAAAACCTGATGCTTCAAGAACTGATCTGAGTTATTCTCAATGTTAAATAACTAACCTTGTCAGAAATCATAGGATATTACAAAAAAATGGGTGACTTTTGCCAGTCAGAATACATAATGTGTTGCAATACTTTCATAAGAGACTAAACACATATTTTATATATATAAAGGATTATATATAGCTCTGCATATAAAGACTCTGGTGGCCGAAGGGATAACCTTGTTTAAGTAAACCTCTGTTTATCCCTAGAGTGCTTACTAGTGTAGTAGCTTACTTATTGAATAAGTTCTTCAGTAATTAATAAAATTTAGTTTTAGTAAACTTAAATATTCCAATTGTGAATTTTAATCAAATCTGGAGTCACTATGATCTGAGAGTAGAAGAGATTAAGCATGGGTTGACTGAAGGACACTGCTCATTGCCACTGTTTTCTGACGACTACTGACTGTTGACTTCAAATCATCAAGTCAACACGCAGAGAAAAATGCAACCCCAGATGATCAGCGTGAATGGCAAAGTACCTCAGTCTCTTTTGAAAGCTCCCTTGAGTTGTCCTTGGTTATAATTTTAAAATTGAATTCATTGGCAAACAGAGTGAGCCATAAATCTGAATATTTTTTAACTTCACATATTTTTGCTAAATCTTTGGTTCCTAAAGCTGTACAGCGCAAAGAGTTAGACATGCTTGACAGGTAAATAAGTCAGTCACATCAATCATACAAAATATACATTAACGCTTTACAGCAAATTCATCAAGTGACTGAAGTCCAAAATGCTTTTTAGTTGGCCTGACTTTTCTACATGGATTGAATGAAAAGCTTGAATCCTCTGGATTCCTGTTAGAGGTATTAGCTCTTCCAGTTCCCCCCAAACCTGCAGTCACTATTTGTGCATTTTACAGTCAAACAGGAAAAAATGTGACATCAGCAACACACTCAGGTTATCCTCCTTGGTAATTCTGATTTGAAGATTGTAACCCAAAATGGTGACTCATCTAAAAAAAAATCAGTTCCTGAGCAACACTTTCCCTGATTCAGTGTAGACAATTTTATTATATAAAAAAGACAGAATAAGAACCCTAACAAATGCCTTAAATTCCATGTTTTTCACACCCAAAATAGTGACTCATCTAAAAAAAAAATCAGTTCCTGAGCATCACTTACCCTGATTCAGTGTAGACAATTTTATTATATAAAAAAGACAGAATAAGAACCCTAACAAATGCCTTAAATTCCATGTTTTTCACACTATCTCCTTAGAGGTGATAGTATATGAGCGCTATGAGGAAGAATATATTGATTCATAATGAGTTACCTTGGAGAATGCTTGGCTAAAATCCATTTGGTTGTGTACAGCACTGATATTGTTAGAAATGTTATCTGCTTTGTCCTGTAAATAAGTTTTGGGAAGAAGAGGTGAGGATTCTTTAATAAGAAATAGTATTGATTTATGTATCTTGGGTCAGGCCCACATATAAAAAGCCATCTTGCCTGTAATCTTAATAGGACAATTATGCAAGGAAAGTGGAGCTTACTTTGGGATCTTCCTGTCCATAAATGATTTGTTTACAAATCAAAGAGGAATCCACATGCCCCTAGTCTAGTCATGTTTCCTTGAATGTTTGTCTGCAAACCTTGAAAAGCTTGTCCATCTACATGTTCAGTCCATGTCCAAGGTGGGATTTAAATAATTTGCATTAATGTAAGCAAACTTAGCAGCAAAGAAAATCATGAAATATGCAACTAAGCTAATCAGATCTTATAAAATGTCTCTCCAAGACAGGTTGCAAGTGGTAAAACACTAAAAGGGAAATTTCTAGGGTCTTTATTTTAAACACAGAGTGTGAGAGTACTGTAGCATATCAATCTGTACAAATTGATTGACTATGCCTGTTTGGTTTGCAGTGACTGATTTTAATTGAGCAATTTACATCATGTAGAAATGCATTTTTCTCCTGCAAAAGCTTATCCATTATATGTAGATAAGAAAGACAGACTTGTCAGAATATCGTAGCTCAGAATCAAAGTGAAACACAACCTCAGTCCACCATGTCCCAGCTGTGCTACTGATTAGCCTTCCTCCCTCCTATTGAAACCGATACATTGCTTTGAGATGTTGAAAACTGATATTTTCTGATGGGAAAACCATTTCAGGAAAGAAAGAAAAATCCTGATCACTTCCATTTTATCACCATTCCTATGTATTTAAAACATTAATCCCATTGTTTACTGTCCAACCTAGTATTTCTTACACACTCAATAACATTTTTGCAAGCAAGAAAACTTCTTTCCTAATGTTGTTCCTGAAGGTGTATGACAGCCATTCTCACAGCTTATCAGGATTATTCTTTTTGAGATATCGTATCTAACTATGTAATCCTTCCTCAAAACTCTGGAGATTTTGGTGTACTGCAGCCTAGAAAATAAAGGTTAAAAATCTATAATATACATTGTAAATGTCACCAGTAAAGATGATGTAAGATGTTATTTTATACGGTGTTACAGTTCTAAAATCTTGATATTAATTTGCCATAAACTGAATTACCAATTTAAATAAAAGGCCAACAGATAATTGTATTCCTTTACTATGAGGAACACTTGAACTAATTTAAAGTAATGCAGCAAATTATCTAAAACCATTTAGTCAAATATACTAGAGAGGGGTCAAACCTAGGGCAGCACTATTTGAATCAAATTGAATTCCATCTTGAGAATGGATTTCAAATAGATTTTTAATTGCGGTATTTTGTCCACATGGCACTCTATCACACACTTTTTGTTTGCAAGTAAAATCCACCAGAATGTCCTCCATCAGGATAGTGCCAGGTCTTTATTCATTACAGAATTTCTGTATTATGAAGTATGTAAATATGTTCTGAGGCTTGCATTCTTTGCTCATTTTGCCTACGGTTAATCTCTCAAGCCAAACACTGGGTACCTCCCAGATCTGATTTATTTCATTAAGCAGAAAGCAGGGCACAAAATCATAACACTGGTTGGGCTTGTCCTCATACGCCATAGAGACGCTGCAGATGTTTTCCTGTAATGGTGTGATCCACAGCGGGAAAAGCTGGTCCATGAAGCTGGCATGGTGGCTGCACAGACCCTGCAGGATAAGGATGCAACCCTGCACATAAAGGGCCCCGTCACTTTATTGCTCTCTGGCAATACTGCCAAAACACAGATGATATCAAGCTAAGCATTTTCTTGGTGCTATGAGAGTTTTTGTGTGTGGCATGAGAGCGAAAGTATTTGAGATACCACTGGGATTGCCTTGAAGAAGCGTCCCCCTGAGCACAGGGATACCCAGCTTTGGGCTTCCACTGTGCTTGCAGGAACACAAAGCCCATCAATGATCCCCTCTCCTATTCTCTTACTTCCATGTAGATCACAATTCCAGAAAAAAAATGGAAAGTTCTGGTATAGCCATGAGAACAGCCAGAAAGTTACTGTGTTTTGTATACATTTTGGTTTTTCCTCAAGCCTTAGGCAACTTATCTGTACCACTCCTGGAAATATAAGTCCAGGAAATTAGGTTTAAAATACATCAGAAGACAACCTTGTAAATGAAGATGGGGTCCTAAGTTATTTCCACTAGTGATCCTGTAAAAAAAGTAAATGCTCTGCAAAAAGATGACATGCAGTATTTTTCAATTAAAAACAAAATCATGTAATCTTTTCAAAAGCACAGTGACAAGTTCACCTTTTCTAAATACTTTCTGGATAGATGGCAATAACTAAACTGATTTATTGGTTCGTGAGTTTTTTTGGGCAAAATCTTTGGTAAATTAATAATAACTGCAAATATACGTGTTGTTTTTTCTATGACTAGCAGGAAACATCCATTCTCAAAATATTGACAAATTATTTACAGTACTTTTGTTTACAGTTAGTCCTGTTTACAGTTCTATTTTGGATATTTTGTTGTGGGACTGAATTGGTTTCAGATGGGAGGCATCATCACAAATTAAATATTCAGTTCAGTACAACATACTTTGCTTTGTTAGAAACACTTTTCTTAAAGGCTATGAAGAGACATTAAGTATCTGGGGTTTTTATTTGCTGTTCTTCCTAACACAGTACTCTTAGTGAAAATTAGCACGATAGAGAACTTTTACATCATTTGTGTGTCATGTAACCTCTCAAAATAATTGAGTTATAAATTTACTTTAAATATGTTTATAAAGAACCCTAAATTCACATGCCAACGTTCACAACAAACAGCTGATGCTAGTAGACTCATTGCAACTAGGACACACTACAAAATTAAGAGCAGACCGCTGCAGGTACTGGAGCAGAAATACAGGACAATAACATAGATGAGGATTTTTAAATCTATTCTGGTTGGATGGAAACTACTAGTAGAAGAAGGTCCTGCCAGTGTGGAAGTGGTGCAGCTCCTCACAGAGTCAGCAGCAACTGGAGTGAGCTGGAGAATAACACTTTTAACTACTGGTTTTAGAACTGAGCATGATTCAGGGTTTACCAATCCAGTGGATCCAGCTCCTGTGCAAGGCTGATTGTGGCAGATGTGCCAGAAGTTCTGACGACAAAGAAGTGACCATGTTATGTGAATACAGGATGCTGGAAAGAAAACAATATGGGTGTGGAAGCCCTCAAATCAGGAAAGTTCTTACACCCATACTAAATTTTAAGTTAAAAAAAAAAAATTAATTCCATATCTTCCCTAAATCATGGCCATGAAAAAAAAAATTACATTAAAAATGCAAAAAAAGGAAAAGTATTACTTGTTCACTCTAGCCATTCCATGTAAATACCTACACAAGAAAAAAAATAATTCCATATCTTTTCTAAATCATGGCCATGAAAAAAAAAAAAATTACATTAAAATTGCAAAAAAAAGGAAAAGTATTACTTGTTCACTCTAGCCGTTTCATGTAAATACCTACACAAGTCATATGAATCTGTGAAATTTAAAGGGCCTAGATGTGCTACTTTGTAAATATTTCATTTCTAAATGAAAGTTCAGTTAGGTAAATGGGATTTTTTTCAAGCTCCTAGCATAATGGTACAGGCCCTTCTGTTGTTGTTAAATTGTGTATTGTTCCCCAAATAAATTTGATACTGAGAGTGGCTGTTTTAAATTCATTGTACAAATGTTCTGAAATAAAATATATACATATATGGATTTAAAACTTCTGTTATTTACTTGACAGACTTGAATCAAAGGAGCCTTTCCTCTCTGTTGGGTAAGTAGGAATATGTATATTTCAGTGGATATTAATATATTCAATGCCATACAATACAATTTATGAAATTGTGTTGAGCATAAACATCCTGTCTCAACAGTATGGATATTTTATTATATCTAAGCTAAGAAAAAGTAGTTATTAGTCAATAAAGTCAGCAGTTGTGGATAGTTTCCTTCTTAAAAAATATTAAGAAGTATGTTTTGCCGCTATTGACTGACCAAAATTTATACTAAAAGACATGTAGTAGTTAAATGTTGCATTGAAAGGCAGCTGGTTTATTATTTTGTTTTCACTCATCTTTCAGCCAGAAACCATTTCAAATATTGTCTATATCACTTGTCTAAGCCCTTGAACAAATAATTGATAGTTTCTTTTAATATAAAAATTTTGTGATACTTCAATAACAGAAATAAAATCAAATTCATAAAATAGAAAAATGTCATATTTTTAGGTTAGTTATAGATCACTACACTAATTTGTGTATTGCAAGCTATTGTCTTCATAGTCTTATAGTTGTTTAAACAGTTATATGGTTTATATATTAAAATTATTAACTCCTACTTCTAAAAACTTCTTTTTAAATGAGACACATTCTGAAAAATGTACCATTCTTTTATAAAATGTAGACCATTATATATATATACTAAAAGTAAGTATCTGTATTTTACTTCTAAGTCTGAAGTTCACTTTTGATGCACCATTTTCCTTTTAGCTTATTTCTATAAAACTTTTGTAAGTTTCCTAACATTCTCACTCCCTGTTTTCCTTCAGAACTCTATATTCTTTATGTCTCTTCATTCTCACTTTTCTTTGTTCACAATGCCATGCTTCATGCTACCAAGAGCATAAACTGTAGACAAAAAATTCCATGCAAAATAGATATTCAAGGGTTATTCTACCATGTAGTTATTAGTTGTATTAACTGCAGATCAAAAAACTACTTCAAATTCTGAAGTGCAAATTAAAGTTAGCAGACAAAGGAAGCAGGTCAGTTATGAATAGAGAAACTCAATGAATTAGCGTAAACAGGATTGACATATGTCTCAGTTTCTATAGCATAAAGTAACTTTGGTTTGCTTGAGTATACTTTGACTTAACTGCTTGCCTTTTCTACTTTCTACTAACTCAAAATTATTGAAAAACACGCTAAATTCTGGTCAAATGGGGGGGGGGGGGGGTGGTGTGTCTCTTGATTTGCATGCTTTGAAATGTCCAAACTCATTATCAAATTCAGTCACACTTCTGTTATCACCTGTCATTACGCTACTTTGTAACTTGTCTTAATGAGTTGGGTTTTTTTGAGGCTTTAACTCTCATAATGAAGTGATTACCTGAAAATCTCAGCTTTAAGATTCTAAAATAAGTTGCATACCATCATGACTGAGGAGCAAACTTAAAGGTATAAAAATCCAGGAAGCAAATAAAAGACAGCAGTTGCAATTATATTAATACTAATTGCCACAAAATAATAAATCCCACTTTTGTAGTTCTTGTCATGATCTTAAGAACTTTGTTGGCAATCTTAGCATATTTGGGGATGCCTACCTAGGAGGAAGCTGTATGTTTATGTTTTGGGTTTGCATTTGTTTCCACATGAGCAGATTGATGGCTAGTGTAAATCCACATTGCCTCTACATAGCCATTGTATGTGACTTTGTCACTAAACTGGATTCCTCTTGGGAAATCTAATCTAAGCAAATAGACTTAGCCTCTTCCCAGAACTTCCCAGAAGTTTACCTGTAATATACTTGAATAATTTTTTTTGCAAATTCGTAATGTTAGAGACAGAAAACATAAAAATTAGTCCCCGACTCTGTGTTACTTTTGCCTTTTACTCCTCCAGTACAAATGAGGGCTTCAGCCAGAGGTTAGAGTGCCATGCTCTGAGGAGGGGCCCAGGACACCTCCTTGGTACTGAGTCAGAGAGATGCTCATCCTAGTCCCACAGTAACTGAGGGGTTCATTTGTTCAGATGATGAGCTCCTGTGCCAAGACCTGTACTTTAAACAGCTTAAAGCTTTAAACCCAGACTGACAGCTGCAAAATACAGTAAATATTCGCAGAAGACATGCTGACTCAGCCTCAACTACGCTAACACATGGGTGTCTTTAATGTCACTTGCAGCCAGAGTTGGCCAAAACACTGATCTAAATTAGTTTAGGTTGCCTAGAGATGACTTGGTCCTGCACACCAGCCTTTCATTCATCTCCCTTCTGCGACAGAGATGTTTCCATATTTTCATTACACTACCTGTAAGAACCAATTATACTTTTTTAATTTAGTCGTGCCTAAGCTAATGACTCCTTGGTGTTTTTCCATTGTTAATTCTTTTGGGGGAAGAAGGGAACATGAAGTGTATCAGCCTAAGAGCTCAAGACTGATACAGTTTGTTGAGCTCTGCATGTGTGTGCAGCCTTTCTGTGAGAGATCCCACAAAGGAAAAGTATTTCTTAAGATGGTGCACTGTTTCTGCTCTCTCAGAAAGCAGTCACCTACAGGAAGAAGCAGCCCCCACCTCTTGTTGTTGTAGTTTGTGTCTCGAATGCAGAGAGAGAAGAGCTCCTATACTCCCTTCGTAAAGGAAATTCCATTTCTCCTTCTTTCTATGCAAAGTGCACAGCAAAGAAGAAAAATCCTCGATCCTTTACTCCCTGTGCAAGGCAGGGGCATAATTTGGCACCAAATTAACAGTAACCTCTTTAATGCAAGTCTCTAATGGTAGCAACCAGGAGCAAAATTTCATCAAGTACATGATCAGGTAAGAATATCTGAATTCAATGTCATAATTTTGGGCTAGAATACAAAGCTGAATTTAAGATACACATTGTCTTCCTTTATCTCTTAGAGGTGAGAAAAAATCCTTAGGGAAGGTGGAAACGTCTCTTAACTGTGCTGAACGCTGAATGTTAGCCTGTGGGGGCACAGGATGCTTCTCTCCACAGGGGTTATTTCCACATTTCTGGAGTTTTGGGTCCATATTCAACTTGAGCAAGACAGTTCTCTGGACTTTGTTTCCTCTTCATGTATGTAGTGTTCATGTTCATGTAGGGTTAGAATCAAAAAGAAGTTGTGCAAATAGCCAGAATGCCTGGAAGACTGTACCATCTGAGACAACAGTTGTGGTAAAACTCCACCAAAGCAAAAACTACTGACAACGCATCAAATTAACTTCATGCACAAAGATTCAGACCTAGAAAGACCAGGCAGGTCAAGAAGTACAAAAAACTGTGTACTGCAAAAAGGACAACCTAAGAGCCAGCTCATATTCATCCCACTTTGTAGCAAAAGATGTATAATACTTAGAAAAAAAAAAATAAAATGCCAACAACTTTTAATTATCCACATTTGCTCTCCATATTTAGCATTTGGTTCTTAATAATAATGATGCACAATTATCCCCTCAACAAAACTGTTATTATTCTCTCTAGATGATTAGATTGATAATACAGTTACTGAGCATTCACCCAGCTATTTCATGACAGCTGATTCGTAGCAACAATCTGCATGTAAAAGTTTAGCCCTTGATAAGTTCCACATAATACAGCATGCAGATTTGTAATTGGTCATCAGTCTGAACCCTAAAATTCAAAATTCATTTTGTAAGACACAGCTCTTACAGCATCTTTTAAGACAAGTGATAGTATCATATGGCCAAGAGAGACCATAATTATTTTGTAACTGTCTCACATAGGATACATTATTTGAATTAATTCTTGTTTTCATATTACAATGTAATTGTACATATCTTTCATAATAATATCTGGTCTGTCCTTTAAACATACAGTGGTAGAAAAATCCATCAGAGCAGCTAATAAGTTTGTCAGACTTTTAAAAATACTTGTCTTCTTTGTTAGGTGTGCTTTAATAATATGTCCCATATTGCTGAATTTAGAAGAGACAGGGAGAGAGAGTAAGAAACAGAGCTGATTTTTTCTGAGGCTAGTGAGAGTGCAGATGCCTCTACTGCCAGCTGCAGAGGATGAGATTACTTGTGGATAAGGAGGCAATAGCTCTTCAGTGAGATGGACTTTGAAAATGCATGTGTTTTATACATCTGTTTGTCAGCTGAGATTCAATCTATTTCTCTTCCTTTGTGTAATGTTAAGAAAATACAATACAAACTGATGACTTTTTCACTCTTTTTTTTCTTTTTTCAACATTGGTTGTTTGCTATAAACAGAATAAACCTAGGTGGAAAGCCCAGGGAGAGAGATAAGTGAAATGAATGTATTGTAAAGCCATGTTTTTCCAAATCACAGCTTAATCACAACACCTTTCAAACAACAGGTACTTATAGAAGAAATGGAGGAATTTTGGTGGGCTCAGCTTTAGGAGGTGTTTACAAAATACAAAAAGTAAAATTCATTAATTTTCTTGTAGCAGATCTGTTCTGAGAAACATCTAACAAATGGAATTTGTCACTCACATTTCTTCCTCTTGCTCAGTAGTGTTTTCTCTCCCATAAAGTCATTTTGCAGAAGATCTGTAGGAAATCCTGCATTCAAACACCAGCTTGAGAGATCCCATTCTGAAGAAGTGAGATATCTAAAAGAAAAGCCTAGTCCTTGCAGGCTCTATTAGGAGAATATTCAGTCCACTTCCAATATATGCAGGTTCTTTCAATTCATAGTTAGTTTTTGCATAAGATTTTTTTTTTTTTACAGACAATAGGTTATAAGGCACAAAAAGGAATGTAGCCACAGGTCGTCTTCTGTACAACAAATACCATACCGCTTGTGCCCCATCCTGATTATCAGATAGCACCGGTGGAGCGAGGTGACACTATTCTTACTGTTCCCATCCAGCTTCTGAAGACAGATAACTAAGAAAATTATTTTCCTTCAGCAGAGGAAAAATATACAAAGAAGAGGTGCTGGATGTATTTTGCACTGTTAATATGAAACCAATAAAACTACTAACCTGAACATAATTTTGTAACTCTCATTCACATTCAGGCCAGGTATTCAGGAGCTGTGTTTTAATAAAGAAGCATGGGAGGAGTGGACACACTTGATAATTATTTAAACTCATTGTTTAGAGACAGGCAGTAGTAAATCTTTGTGCTTAAAACCACTCGGGGTCTGTGGTTTAGACAGGCAGCAGCAGGTCTTCTGCATTTGCAGGAAACACCCTGTACAAGAGGATATGGGATAGAAATGGAAGCTGCATCTTCTGAGACAGTGAAGTCAGTGAAGCAAAACTGGAGGATGTTAGGATGGTTTGTATAGCAGTATTATGCCAAAGCGGTCACATTTCTTTAGCAGAGATGGAGGAACATGAGAGGTATTGAATAAGGCTTCGTTTCATCACAAAACAAATCTTTTTATTCACACACACACATACACACAGAGAAAATAAGAATTATTGCACTTTAAATCTAGAATCAAATACAATTTGGTTTCAAGCAGACCTTGTCTAGGTGTCAGGAGTTAGGTGTATTTCATGTTGTCTTACAGGCTATAAAGCTGTCTTGCTATGTAGAGCATTCATAGAAAAACATTCCATTCATGCAAGTTGTATAAGGGTGAGTAATGGTAACACGGTTTTGCTGGGAGAAGGGAAAAATTCTGTGAGGGGATTTCAGAAGATGAGGGAGGGGGAAGAAGGAGAGAGAGAGAGAGACCTTAACAGCTTTAATTCCTTCACAGAGTCTTGTGGTTTGGGAAGAGATGCTGGAGGCAATTCTCAGCACTAAATTGTTATGGTAGCTTAATTCACAGAATCACAGAATCACAGAATGTTAGAGATTGGAAGGGACCTTGAAAGATCATGTAGTCCAATCCCCCTGCCGGAGCAGGACACCTAGATCAGATCACACAGGAACGCATCCAGGCGGGCTTTGAATGTCTCCAGAGAAGGAGACTCCACAACCTCTCTGGGCAGCCTGTTCCAGTGTAGTCAATAGACTACATAAAACCAAATTTAGTCTAAGACGTGTCTGTATTGTTAACTTCTAATATGCATTTCCCACAATGATAAAAAACTTGAAATGAAGCTTTCTACAAATGCTTACTAGCCCTGATGCATACCTGTGCAAGCGAAGCCCTAGTCTGACAGGGACTGTGAACACATGATATAGGAACACATGGCACTAATGGCTCCCCAAGCGCTCTTTTGTGCAGTCACTTTCTTACTATCTAAAAAGTTATGAAAATAATCTGTACGGAAGAGAAATTACGGATATACACATCACTGTCTAAGAACTAGGATGATCACGATATGTTAGTTAAGTGATGAATGTCTTTTTAAATCAGAGTCTGAATGCATTAATATTTTATTTTTATATACATAGAATCATTTTTGTCAGGGTTGATAAGACTAAAGAAACGTTTGTAAATGTTATCCCCAAGTAGGATAAAATATACGTTCAATTCTAATGTTACAGCCATTGAGTGGGGTATCTTATGAACAAACATTAGTATTATGTTCTTATGAGACAATAACAATAAGCTAATGAAACTTACCCACCTGCTGCAAGCAAGTTATTCAAAATGTGAATCTGTGCAGCTGTCTCCTTGGAGCTTAATACAGTGATATGAAGGAGTCTCCAGAAGTCCTGTAACATTGAGGAAGGGCAAGGGAGTTGATGAGATCATCACACAAAATATGTACTGAACCCTCCAAATTTACTGGGTAGTTCAGGGGTTTTTTTAAATATAACATCAGACTGTGGACTGTTAAGTTAACATCAGTTATGCTATCAAAATGTTTGACAGAGATTACAACATATGATTTACAAAATGTGACTACTGTATTTTAAGGAGCTTAGATTTGGGAAAAGCGGGTTAAACCTGAAGCCAAAAATGTAACCTGATCAAACTCTACATCGGATATGCTCATCAAAAAATCTTGAATGAGGAAGAGAGGGAATGTTTAACTCCCTGTACTGTCAGGTACCCTCCCAGTGAACCAGGGAGTGGAGTAAGCCCTTGCAGAGTGGAGGTAACCAGCAAGAAATGTTCCAGGCAGAATAAAGCAGGAGAGTACCCACACTATATTCCCTGCGTACCCAGGAAGGCAGGAGCACAACTGTATGAGGAAACTTGAGAAAGATCCCTCCCTAAGCAAAAAAGACAGGCGCAGAAACTCAGTTCTTGCCCGTTGCAGACAGGAAAGTGTGTCTAAGCTCCCTCCAAGGCACGCCATGCCTAAAGCAAGTTGCAGAGCCCACGGAGCCAGCCTTGCAAGTCGGCTGAGACACTAGAGCAGATGAAAAAAACCCTTCTGGGGTTTCTCTAAAGGGAAGAAGGTCCTTTGGCAAGTGCCAAACAATGGTTCTTTGCAAACAGAAAATATATGTAGAAGGTTTTCAGCTAGATGATTCACACTCTCTATGTATCTGTGTGACAAGAAATCAGTAGCTCTACCATATGTCCAAAACTGTATAGGGAAACTGCAATACTAATGCCACAACAAGTCACCAGGATGTTTTGCCACATACTAGACCCTCGTGAGTCATCTGAGACAAAAATCCTCTTTCAAAGAAGGAAAATAATGGAAAATTTCAGATGTATGTTGAAGACAATTATATCTAATCCCTTGATTGCAACAGCCTTATTTTGGATTTACAGTGAGGGAGGTCTATAAATCAAAAGGTCTTTCCACTGTTATTTTAGGAATTCCTTTGTTTGTGACTTTTTTATTCCCTTACAGAAAATAAATCTTTTTTTTTTTTTTCCACTGTGCATGCAGAAAGTGAATGGACACATGCCCTTCCAGATCACTGAAGTATTAGGAGGCACAGATTTGTCAGAAACCAAGGAAAGTGTAGTCAGCATAGTTAGCACTGGCCCAGAAGATACACAACTGGCTGTATGATACACAGCTACCCTTTCCTTCATCTCTGACCAGACTGGAATTGAGTCTAGTCCTGTGCTCAGTGCATTTCCCATATCCATTTACCATGGAAATTATTGCACAGTGGGTCAGGAATACAAGAATGCTTTCTTAGAGTCACAGTATCTGGTATTTCCATTTATATTGTGACTTCAGTTGCAAAGTGCACTCTTGGAAAAGCAAGCAGTATGCCTTGTCTTCACAAGCTGTATTCAGGACACTGACATGATCTCTTTCATATCTTCATTTTACTGGTTTAAAACTTAAGTTGGTCAATCCAAAATAAATAAATTACATCAGTAACCTTAGTGTAAATTAAAACAGAATTAATTTAAGTCTTCTGACAGGTTGAAAAGCAGAGAGGAAAGCATGTGTTGCAATTTTCCAGAAATACTTTTTTTTCTTTACATAACTTCCGACATTGTCACATTGTAATTTATTAATTTTTTTCTGAACTGTAATTTTCTGTTTCATTGAGTGCTTCTAAAACAGCTTCTCTGAAGAGTACATAAAGTTTTCAGAGATCTGTTTTTGTAATCTTAAGTGGCTAGCCTTTCAGCTCCAGCGCTACCACTGTGATTTTAATTTATCAATCTACTGTTCAGTGAAATGCTGCAGAAACAGAAGATTAGAGCCTAAACCCATCACTTATTCCTACACTTGTCAATGACAGCCCTCTATACTTGTCAAACCAAGCTAAATGACACCCCTGCACTGTATACAATATTAATAATAAATTGGATAATCAGTCACATGTGTATGGTTTGACAGTAGTGCCTAGAATACGCTGAACTTAAACCACATTTTTAAGAGGTAGGACTCTTTAGTCTTGTACTAAGGAAAAAAACTACTGTATGTACATCAAGAATTTCCCAGTCACTCTATACAATTAAAAGACACCCTGGGAAATTATAAGACCACTGCTTAGGACACTGTAAAGCTTTTTCATTATCTTAGTATAATATGTTCCCACGGGAAACATAAGTAATTGGAGATTACTTTAGATGAGAGAAAAATAGTTTAACAGCAGGAGGAGAAAGGTCAGGGAAACATTAAGTAGATTTACTCAGGTTTCTTTACATACAAAAGCTATTTTGTTTCTAAAAAGAACCAGGCTAACAGTGTTAAGAATAGACTGTCCCTGCAGCCACAGTAAGTAGTTTTTATTAGGAGCAATTCTAATACTTAGTACATACCTGTACAGAAAATTGTTGGGGCTAAATTTTGCCTTGAAATCCCTCCATCACTTGTGTCCATCTGATTGCCATAAACAGCACCCAGATCAGTTGAACACCAGAGTCACCATATTAATCTTGATGTCTTTGCTACCCTGTGCTTCCCAATCTTTGCCTAATCCTCCACAGAAAAGTGTCTAAGTGACTTAATTACCTGACTGTGTATATGCAGCTTTGAATATTTGCCCAAGTTTTGGCTAAAATTCGGGTTGGAGAGTAAGTTCAACAGTTTTCCCAAAATATATTTCATTGGGAAAATAGTTTTTGGGAGGAGGGATGAGGGTAAAGAAGGAGTGTATCTGAAGACAGAAAAAAATGCAGCCCAATCATATCACAAATAAATCCTGCCTGGTGCCTGCAGAGACACACTTCAATGACAAATGGAATACTGTATGTCAGCTATTTTATGGATACATGTCTTGCTTGGACAAAATGTACCTCTTCAGATTAGATTTGCTAAAAACTTTACAGTTTTGCAGAAAAAAATCTCCATTTACAGTACTACATTCCTTGCTGTACTTTTTGAAATTTAACTCCATAGTTCTCCCTCAGGCAAAAGAATCTGTCTTGCACTTATTGATTGAATGAACATGTAGAATTAGAATAAAACTTTTATTAACTTATGGTTACAAAACTACTATGAAAATTGATCAGTAAATGAAACATACAAATAGTACATTATGTTCAATCATTTGTCATTTTGGGACAAGTGGTTGGTGATTTTGGTGGTTATTTTTTGGTTTTAACTATACCAATTTGCCCTTATAACTGCATTATGGAAATGAATGTAAAATACTTTTCTGCAATTACTTTTCCTCTTCTGGCTGTCTCTTTTTTGCTGTAAACCCCCAAGAATATATTCATTGAAGGAATCACTGACAAAATTTGTCTTTTGACAGTAAGTATGCCAGCAAAAAGCAGGCTCTGGAGAATATTCTCTTTCTCTGCAGAATATACAGCCTGAACTGCAAAACAGAAGTGTTCTTCCGCTTCTATCAGCATCCTCAGTGTTAACTATAATCGAATCATCTCTCAAGTAAGGGTGGGATTCAGCCCACCAATTTAATTCATCTCTTTTGGGAATGTAGGTAACCATCCACTGAAAAGTGCCCTGAAATCTCTGCCTTTTTTTTCAATAGCTCGTGAAAGTCACTGCCATATGATTGATTTTCTAACTGGAAAGTTTTCATCTCCTGATGTTTATTCTCTAAATTATCTAGTTACCCTCACCCACTCTCTTTTTTTAACATCACGTCAGTTTAGACTGATTTTCTTTTGCACTCAACAGGAACAATTTCTCGCACTCTTTTTACATGACAAGAGAAATGATTTTACAAGTGACTGGAATACTAGTTGAAACCATTAGGCTGATATGTGCCTCCTCAAAAGAGTTTGATTGAAGGAATATTGCTTTTGTATTTAATATTTTTATCCAACCCTGACAACAGAGAAGCAATTGACAGTACAAATGGTGATAGCACTGTCAATTGAATTAAGATACATTATGCCTGGTTTGTCAACATTTATGATTTACAAATACATCTTTGTACCTGCAGAAAGAAAAAGATATATCAGCTAAGGGTGACTCACATGCAAGACAGAAATTCTTGATGCCATTAAAACAATAAAAGCTACTTCTGCTCAGTTCTGCATCAACTATTCTGAAGTCAGAATAATTCTACTGAAGTCAGTTACACTCACAGGTGTTTGGAGGATGTGATGGTTAGTTTATAAATATCTTTTGTGGGTATAGAACACAGAATGCAATAAAAATTATGTAGTAATGATATATTTTAAATAGACAACATCATCAGATAAATAAAGATATAAGGTCCGTAAGTTTATTTTAAAGATACAGGAGCACAATTTTGCATTTGCCTGATTGACACATGCTCAACTGCCGATGTGCATAGGAAAATTGAACATGTACATGTTATGGTTTTTTGTGGGGGGGTTTGTCTGGTAGCAGGGAGGGGCCACAGCAATGGCTCCTGTAAAGTAGCTGCAAAAAAATGTTTCCCCTAACTCCCAGTCTGCTCTGGCGGCAAGGGAGGGGTTACAGTGGTGGCTCACTCCTGTAAGTGACTGTTAAGGGTTCACCCTTGGTGATACTAGGTCAGAAAAAGGAACCATGAGTTTTGCTTAAGAGAAACACACTTTACTGATGAGTTTTCTTTGCCTCAGTGTGAGCATTACAGTGTCTTTTACTGTCTTCCATTTTAATAGCAACATCACGCACACAGTTGTTAATATTGCAGAGCTGGCACATGTTTGTGGGTAAGTAATCTGCCTGTTTACAGTGCCGTTAGGAAATCGCTGACTCCACCAGTTCAGAGGCTCGTTTAAACCTCTCTCTGCTTCTGGCTTGCTGAGCATTTGGTATTCAACACCACGCGAGTGCTTTCCTGCAGCCTCCATAACACAGGTTGGTGTGTTGCTAAGGAATAACTCTCAAGAGGTTAAGAGCCCTGCAGCCACCTTGATCTCAGTACCAGTGATTATCTGTGCTAATTTTCTGCTTTGTGTTTTATACCACAGCACTGACCAGAGCTTATGTCTGTACCCAAGTCTGAACAATTATGGCTGTAGATGTACTGGTTGCTTTCACAGTATAATCTCTTTAATGTGTTATTATAAATGATACATCATCATTCAAGATAAAAAAAAAAAAAAGAGGAATGAAAAAGAAAAAAGCCAAGTGAGATCAGTTGGAGACACAAAAGGTATTTTTTTTCTCCTAGGTCATCCAATTTGGGTTCTTTTCATTGTTGTTGGTTCATAGCCTTTTCAGTACTTGTGTAGAACAGCTGCTTCACAGCCAAAAGGACTAGGAACTGCCTTTAAAACCCCCAGATCTCTAAGGGTCTCATGTGATGTCCTGTGCTGTGAGCTGTTAACTCAGCAGTCCCAGTGAAGGACACAACGCCAGGAGCTACATACAGCATGTTGTCTCTGTGTTGCCTGTACTGTCACAGCTGCAAGTACAATTTCAGAAAAGGAAAAAGAAAACTCAAATCATGGATATAAAGAAGAATCCACATCAAGATTTCCCAGAGTTTTAAACTCACCGTCCTTTACCCGTCTTATTCCATAAAGGTCAACACCTACAGATAAGGTCCTACAGTGCTATTGCCCTTCTTTTATTTTAATAGATAGCATGGAAGGATAAATGTCTTTCCTCCATGACCAACACCTGAATTCAGTCAGCTTTCTTCAAGGAGACCAAGTAATGAGAAATGGAAAAAGAATTGAGCCTCTTGCTCTGTTGGAGCTCAGAGTAGCCCATCCACCTCTATCACCTCTGGGTGCTATTTTCACCTTGAAGGTGAAGTAGCTGTTGCCACATTTTTGCCAGTGGCCCCAGGCAAAGAGTCCCTGAATGTGCAGAACTGGCTCTTTCCTGCTCAATATGAATGGTACTTCCACACAGAAGTGCCTTTTGCCAGTGCAGAGATATCCCAAATGGTCTGTGGGGAAAGCAGAGATTCCCTCCCCACCTCGTGCTGGAGCACCCTTATTATGGGACATGGGACATAATTAGCAGGGATGCCCTTGAATTGTGAAGGAGATTTCACTTAGAATAAACTCACTCAGACCAGAAATGCAAGCAAATCAACTCCTGTTAGCCTGTCAATTGTGCTAGCAGGCTGCACTGTTAGAAGCCACCATGTATTTGCATTTGTATCCTGGACATGGGGTCAGTAACCTTTCAGCAGAGAGATGGATAAGAAGGACAAATTAAATGTTTGCTGCAGCTGAAGACGTGTGTATGCCCATTTCAGGGACTGAATGTCATGTAACACACAGAGTACTTGTCATTACCTCTTGTCTCAGCAGCAATGCATGCTACTGAACTAAACCATGCAAAAATGCAAAGCATTTTAACTTTAAGGTTAGAGGCAACATCTGTAGCAGAGCTGTTTAGATAGCTTCAGCTATAAAACACTATATGAAAACTGATGGGGTTTCTCTGGGTGAAAATTAAGGACATTATAACAGCATCAGATGCTTTTGAAAAAAATGAAATATTTTTAAAAGGTAATATAAGCAACCCATAAGAATTTACATGAATTCATAGATTACACTGCCATGTGATGATCAGACTCCCAAATGTGCTTCTACTTTTTCTTGCTTTGGTCCCACAGATAAGCGTTATCCCATGTGGGTTGTAACTCATTTGCAAAGCTGAAGGACCAAAAAGAAGTTATATCAGTTTCAAGACAGAAGTTACCTGAATGGGAAGAGAGTAAAAGAATGAAATTCTTAGGGGCTGAATGATGTGCAAAACTGCTTCTCTCAAAAGAGAAGTATTATCCCAGATGTTACACTATATTAAAAAAAAAATTGAAAATTATAAGCTACATTTTTAAGCATATAAAAATATTCTGCATGAAGAATGCTGTGTGACAGAATCTCATCAGTGGTACAGTCACAATGTGAGAGCAGGAGGTAGGAAAGGAGAGAAACAATCACTTGCCACACCAGAAATCCTTTCCTGCATTTTCCCTACCCAAAACCTCCCCTGCCTGTGACTACCCTCATCTGAGGCACCTGTGAGCCTTTCCCAACCGCTCAACCCTCTCTCAAGCCTACTGACGTTTTTCCCTAGTGCGCTCAGATGTCTGTCTGAGACCTCTCTCCCTCCTGTGCCCCATCAGTGCCTCAGCTCCTGGGGATGGCTTGGAGCCATCTCTGTCATGGCATTTGTATATGAAAAGCGAGTTCCACATTCTGAAAGCCCAGTGAAGGGCCAACAGTCCTTATTGCATCTATGGGCCAGAGTTGCCACAGAAAAATACAGGTGCCCTTCAGCCTTACTTTAGCTGGTGCAAAGTGAATTATTCTTCATCAGCTTCATGGTCTTCAACCTTGAAAAAATTAAATTATCTGGTCTTTATGCAAATTAAATTAATGTCACTCCAGGTGAATGGTTTCATGTGACAGGCTTTTTAAATTTAATCTTTTTTCTTCAAATTGTCTGTTATCTTCAACTTAAAAACACAAACTGAATATTAAGTATGGGCCTACTGCAGCTATTAATCATTCAGCTAAATAAAACCACTAGCACACCATGAATAGCTGTAAATAAAATAATAGGTTTGCTGCCTTCTGCCTCTTGGTTTCACGTAGACTGACTACAGAGTGAAAGACAATAAGAGTTGTCACATAGTTTAGGGAAAATTTTGCTAGTTTTGTGTTACAGTAAGATACAGAAACATGATCGCTATACAAGGTCTAGCTATTATTGCTTAATATTATTTCATTTCCTCTGCCACACACACAGCTTACCTTCTGCTGGGGTCTAGTCTCTCAGGGCTGTTTTATTTAATAAATGTTTCACATAAACTGCATATAGGCCTTTCTTTTCTCAAATAAATTACCAACTGGACTACAGTTGGCTTTCTTACCTGGTGAGCCTCATGATCTTCACTGCTGACCCGGTATCATGTGGGTAGACAGCACAATTTGACCTGTCACTTGCACTTACACCCAAAGCAGATGTGGCAGAGGTGAAAATTGTCCCCTGACTTTCTGCTCCTTTCATGGTTATTTTTGCTAGATGCAGACAGTGGAAATTACAAGCCTTCAAAATCAAAACATGGGGATGAAATGATTAATGAGGTAATTTAAGCCTGCCAGCTCTATTTTTTCCCCTTTTTAAGTGTTCAACCTCCGAATTATAGGAAAAGGAAGGGGAAAGGGGCATTATATGATGAGGAACAACAAACCCAAAGAACTCCAGAATTCTTGACCCATTCTTCAAATTATGCACTAAAAAAAGAATTGAAGACATTTTTCTCAATGTGCAAGAGCAGAAATAATCCACAAATCCATTCCCTGTGAAGGCAGACTTCATTAATATGTAGCTACCATCTTTCGTCTCCCTTTATTTTCAGTGAATGTTTTCTTCTGCGCATTGTCCTTTCTAACTGTCTCCTTTCTACCTTTCAGCTTTCTTATTTAAAGCTTCTCCTTTTTTGTGGTACTTTCTTCATGCCTCTCATGCTTTACTATTCATAATTGTCCTTCTCAGGCAAGTGAATAACTTAGGGGTTTTGTTACTAGTCCTTCATCAATATAAATCCCTTGTGACTTCTCCCTACAGACCATTTATTAGCTCTTTGGTTCTATTTTTTCAGATGTGTAAGATAGATAGACTTTATTGCTATTTCTTCACCATAAAGTTCGAAAGTTGCAAATGGAATGCAGAACTAGGAAGATCAATCTAGGATTGACTTTGCAATTGACAGCTCAAAAATGCTTTCCCCTGGACCTTTGCAATTTCCTACCTCTATTTGTTTCCCTTGATGGGGTCTTTCTTTTCCCAAACTGATATGTATATTTCCTTCTGAATCTGAGAGGAAAGGCGTCTCTGTAACATTATTGCTTGCCTCATTTATTTTGCTAAAGTTTTTCCTTTTCTCTTTATGATGAAAGATTTGTCAAACTCAAAGACCCTTTTCCTGTTTCTCATAAACCAAATCCTTGTCTTATCTCTGCTCACCTACTCACTCATTTAACAGTCTTTCATATACGTAACAGTCTTCCTAGCTGTCCTGGGTTTGGCTGGGACAGAGTTAACTTTCTTCATAGCGTCTAGTAAGAGGTTATGTTTTGTATTTGTGCTGAGGAGAAGGTTGATAACATACTCATGTTTATAGTTGCTGCCAGGACAACCAAGGACTTTTCAGCCTCTCTGCAGTGCCAGTGTTTGCAGGTGCAGGAGAAGCTGGGAGGGAGCACAGCCCCAATTACTAGCCTAGGATTCAACCTGAGGTGTAGGATTGAGACCCAAATTGGCCAGAAGCTCTCCCTCTGGATCAGTTCTTGCTCTGTCAGTCAGTTTTTGCTCTCTCTCGGACTCTTGGGCTTATCTCCTTGCTGGGATTACGGTTTTGGGACTCTCTCTGCTCCAGGATCATCGGCCAGGAACGGGCTGAACATTGGTTTTTGGGTGGTGAGCAGTATCACTGTGTAACATCCATTTGTATATTTTTATATATTGCTAGTATCATTACTATTGTCATTACTATTTTCAGTTTTGTTGTAGTTTAGTTATTAAATTGTTCGTATCTCAACCCATGAGTCTCTTCCCTTTGACCCTCTAATTGTCTCCCCCATGCCTGGGAGTGGGGAGAGTGAGCAAGCAGCTGTGCGGTGTTTGCCTCTATCAGGGTTCAAACCATGCCACTAGTTCACTGATTATGCTACATTAGCCCAGCAAAGAAGAGGGCTTCAGTATGAGAGTGCTCACCTCATTTGATCACTCAGAGAATTACACTATAATGATGCTCTAATTACAGAGCTGTCATGTTGTATTAAATCCTTTCTCTATGTGCTGTCAACTGTTTACACTGTTCTGCATGCCCCAGACTTCACATTTCCAAATATACTACAGAGATAGCTGACAACAGCATTGACAATCATAATGTATGGTGTATGGTTGTGGAAAAGGAGTGTAAGAAGAAGACTTTGAAGAAAGGTTTGGAATATGAGAGTAAGCCAATATTACTACAGAAGTTTTAATCAATGTGTAGTTTTCTATATAACCAGTTCATTCTTGCTTTTCTATGTTTTTCCACAGTGGTTATGTCTTTGATTACGATTACTACAGAGATGATTTCTACAATCGGTATGTGTGGTTATATTTTTGTACATCCTACACTATTTCTACTGTTTGTTTATAATGTAATCACAACATTTGTCTAGACAGGTCTGTTCTGATTTTACATATTATTCATTTAATTATTTCTATTGTGTGTCAGAAGAAGACTATATTAATATATTACAAAAAGAGAAGATTACCACCATCAAGTGCACGCTCATTAAACTGCTCTTTTGGTCTTATCCTTCCCTAAGAGCTTCTGGGCATGTTCTCTGCTGAACAGTTTAATGTTAGTTTACTTGCTCAGTGTTTCTTCCTATGGAGTTCTTCCAGCCTTACTTTTACTGATACATATAGCAGCTATAAATTTTTTCAGTATGACACTCATATCTTTGTCTTTTCATCCATGTGTATGAAAAGATATAGAATGTCTTCTGAAAAATGTGACTTCCAAGAGGGTTTAGAAGGACCTTGAGGGAAGGAAAACCACAAGTTGAACAACATGTGTATTTCTATGGGAGGAAAAGTGTGGATACCTGAGCAACTGGAGACTTGTGCCTTGAGTACGTAGGCGTGCTTATTTTACTCATTCAGATGTAGTAGTATCACCACAACACAGAGTTAACATGGATGACCACAGATAACTAGCCTGTTGTGTCCCTGCATTACAGCAGCCTGGTTTAGCATAGGCCAAGTGAGTCAAAGGAGAACAAAGCCTTACTCCATCAACCTCTTCTAATCTGAGATTTCTTTTATGTAAAGCAAAGGACAATAGCAGGTTTCCACCCTGAAGTTAAGTTATCATGTGCTATATACCTTTCTGCTTAGGAACACTGTAGGAAAAATTTAGAAACAATGTTTTCCAATTTTGTTTTTTTCCTGGAGTTGATTCCATTCAAACCACTAATTTTGTTTTTACATGTAAATGACTATACTCACTTTGCACAGAGCTAAAAATAGTGAGCTATAAACATATGGAGAAAAAGCCATCAATGCAGTTTAATTCTCCTCAGTCCAGCCTTGACGGCAGGAGCAGCTCACGTCCTGTAAAAGATTAACTTCCACAGGCTTGTGTTTTCTTTCCCCAGGACTACTGCTCCAAATTTCATTCACGGATTTGTATATTTTTAAACACAGTACTGTTTCTGATCTATGCCACCTGAATATTAAAGCTATGTGTCGTTAGTTTTTTTCCCTAATTCTGTGTGTTATGTGTAGCATAAATGAGCAACTATAATGGTTACATTTCCACAACAAAATAAATATTTATGGGACATTAAAGGTTGTTTCTGTGGAATTTGGTGTCTATCTCGGTGATTGTCTTATTATGGAAAACTGCTGACAGTGAAAAATGTCCATAAATCTATTTGATCATATAATTTTCTGATTTAGAAATCTTTCAGGATTAAGACAGCAGAATTTTTATGGTAGAAAACCCGAACATGACGGGATACCCTCACAAGGCTGGGTATGCTGATTTGCTGGGTCTCTGTTAGATCCAAGTTAATGTAAGTGGAAGATGAAAAGCTCTGTATCGTAGGCATGAGAAAAAAATCCTATGGAGAGTTTGATGTACTATCAACATGCCTATAGGAAGTGTAAATCAAGAAATATAGTCATGATTTTTTGAATTTCTGAACTTCTGAATTTTCTGAGTTTCTGCATTTTATCCCAAACCATAGGTCTTGTTTTCTAATATTCATTAATTTTCCAACCTTCCTGAAGGGAGAATACACCTATTTTATCTTGACTAAAGCAGTGGTGGGGTTTGAAAAGGGTTGCAAGAATGGTTAGTGCTGTAAAATCAAATCTGTATGAAGACAGATTGACAAGATCAGGACTGCACAATTTAGAAGGGTGGGTGAAAGGAAAGGCACTGTTATATGCACATTAGTGATTATTGGAACAAAGAATTGCTTTAGAATTGAGCATTTCTATTTATCATTTCTCATATTACAAACACAAGGAAAACAGGCAGGGTACTTCAAAGCGGATAAAAAGAAGCATTTTTTTAAAGAAAGCATACACCATTGAAATATGTAGAACTTGGTGCAACAAAATGCCAAGCCCAAAAGCTTTGCATAATTTCAAAAATAAAAGTAAGAACAATAATATTGGATTACAGTCCTTTCATGTATTTCAAAAAAAGGAAGAATAGTTTTGCATTTCACTACGTTATCTAAACATAAGCTATTGGAAGCTAGAAAATATCACCTTTGGAGGAATAATTGTGTAATGATCTTTTGCACAATAGCTTACAGTTCTTCTGAAACATTTTTTTCCGGTATATAAAACCAGAGATTGTGACCAACCTGCAGATCATACAATATGATAAAAGATGAGTGACAACAAACAGTAATATTTCTGTTAAAAGTCCCAAAAATGTTTTAGTGTTCATCTTCATACACAATTGTTTAGTTATGCTCACAATGGCTAGAAACTGCTTGTTCAGTAAGAATATTCAAGGCCATGGGGTTCAAGTTCGGTGGGGGTGACAGGATCTCTGTGACATATTTCATAGGCAGCTATAGAAAATGAGGGAGCTGGTTATATTGTCTGTAGGATTATGGTACAGACAACAGTAAGGATACTGGAATTAAAGCATTAGGTGTTTACTTGCCAGAAAACAGGCTGAAAGACTTAAGTTTGATTCTACTTCCTGTTCTTGCATGTCTGTTTTCAAATGTGTATCTATCTGTCCAGCTGGGTGACAGTAGTCAGAATTGTGAAAATCAAACATGCAGTTATAAATTTCCATAATTACTAGTTGCAAGTATCATTTGATAGAAATTTGAGAATATTTTGTTAGGATGTTTCTTGTCTGTCAGCTTCAGTCTCTGAATTGGAAATCTTGATTTTCTGAACTTTCTTCTCCTAACCTGTCGTATTCAGGGACCATAGCTTTTATGTTCTAAATATATGTGTAGCTCTGATTACCTTTTCTACTGCCTTTATTTGCTTCTATGCAGGTTAGTTAGCTGCTGTAGTTTACTGTGTTTTTAGGATTGGGGTATCTGTTTGGGAACACTAGTTAATTTTGTTTGTAGAGTATCTTTTATTGACCGTAGTTGTAATTCTCTGAATATTTACTACAGTGGCTTTCTTTTTAGCAAGACTTTTTTATCAAGCATGCTTGTGTATTTTAGTGATTCTACATCAATTCATTCTTCAATAAAGAGAACACATGCTGGGGCCTCTTGTCTATGCATTCAGAGGATGTACAGGTCCCTCACTACAAAGACTCTTTTGCTATTTTACAAACTTCAGGACATTTCTTTATAGAGATAGCTGGTTTCAGAAAAGTTTATTTATTTTTCTATCTTTAAGGATATCAGATAGAAAACTAGAATTTAAGCCATGCGTGTGATAAAGGAGCTGAAATGTCACCACAGCAAAATGTACTGCTGTTAGTTGTGTGTAATGAAATTATGCGGACCTGTGGAAAGCAGGTTATGGATTTTCCATACTGCAAATATCAGAGTCCCATAACGCATCTCTCATTTAAATTGCACAAAAAATCTGAGCCATGCACTGGTCTGTGACTGAAATCTGAATATGGCACTTAATGTGCATAGGTCCTTGAAATCTAATTTGACTGTGATATAAAGTGATTACAGTTTCAAAGGGTAATTTTCTCAAAGATAACAAGAAAATTTAGTTGACAGGGCTTCCATGACATGAAATCACAGAAGGTTTTATGAAGTCCAGCTGACTTAATTTTTTCTAGGTTGTTTGATTACCATGGCCGTGTCCCTCCACCACCCCGTGCAGTGATTCCACTGAAGCGTCCTCGTGTGGCTGTGACCACAACTCGCAGAGGCAAAGGGGTTTTCTCCATGAAAGGTGCATCACGATCCACCTCAAGTGGGGCTTCTTCCTCAGGATCAAAATGTGAGTTACTCATATCATTTGAACACTATTGAAACAAATATCCTAGCAATTTCTGCAAGCAGACAACTTCCACTATATGGCTCTGTTGCAGTAATTTCCTACCCTCAGCCTTTAGCTTGAAAAATTGATTTGACTACCAAAGCTGACATGCCATTCCTGCAAGTCAAAGAGCACGTGGATGTAACTTTTGAAGGAAATCCCTTCTACAATGTTTGACTTACTCCCTTGGCCTCAGAAAAAGCCTGTTTAAAATCTCCTCTCATTCTGACTGCTTATGCATCATGAGGTCTTGTGAACATCTGGTAATAAAGCAAAGCTAATAATCTTGTTATAGACAGAAGCATACTGATTTCTGTTGAGACTTGAGGGTTATACCTGAGCTGGTCAGGGGTGGGCTGGGGGGGCAGGGGAGGTTGGGTTCTGTGTGCTTTTTTGACAGATTCCTTTGAGAGTAGAAAGAGGCAAAGTGTCTTCGCTTGTTCTAAAGGGAGTCCAAAACAGGATTCGCAACTTGGGATTATTCAACCCTTCTTTAGTGAGTTGGCCTTAGAAGAGGCTGATGAACAATAGGCACTCCCTCCTCCATGCTCACCAAGCTCCCCACCTCATAGTATGTCCTGGGAACTTCATCTTCCTCTTCGTGCATCTTTCAGCACCCACCTGTCTTCCCCTGCCCCTTATGTGGAGTGATACTGTCCTTGGAAGCGTCACTGGAAGAGGAAGAGAAAGATCAGGTAGGGATCAGATATCAGAAAGAATGAAGGGACTTCCATAAGACACTTGCAGTAGCAGACTAGCCAACAAAACATCACACTGTCTTACACACAACCATGAAATAAGTGAATCCACCAACAGTACACCTTACTGCAAGAGAGCTTAATTATGACATCAGTATGAGCCAGTTATACGCTCTGCTTGCATAACATATTCAAACCTCACACACTAGCATCTAACAAAGAAGATGGACCTCTAATGATCCCACTAGGATCCATTCTTAATACTATTGTACGAACTGATGGTATCAGAGACCTTGAAAGAAAACATAAACATGCATGCGACTGAAAGAATGGAAATGTGATAAACAGAGATAAAGATAATGTTGTACACTGAGGAACAAAGAGCTGAAGCCATTCCTTGGAAAGGATGATGTTCTGAGAAAGAGAGGATCTGTTGGCTGTACAGTTGAATCACACACAAGTCTCCAGTGAATGAATTGGCAAGATGCCCATTACCAGTAATGGGAACTTTGATACCTAGCTCACAGGAAGACATCTCAGTTTAGGTGTCATATTATGGAGCTCACTCACACCCTAAGAGGATGTCTGGGAGGAGCAGCATTTCCTTTGTTCTCTGGAGGATGAACATGAGTCCAATAATTTTCGTACACATCTTGAACTAATCCACTTGTCCATAACTACTTCTTGTCTTTCCTCAATACTTTAAGTAATGAATCATGACTCCTTATATTAGTTTAAAAGAAAGCACACAGTTCAAGATCTTCACTTTAGTAGACCCAGAAATTAAATTATTCTGTTAGTTTTTTCCAGCCCTTGAGTCTTTGAGTCAAAGTTTTAGTAATATATATGTATTTATATATATATACATTTACAGATTCATTTATTAGATCTTTGTTCATCTTTTGCTGTTGCCTTATCCACATTAAAAGTTAGTAGTATCAGTGCATTCAATTCACTAATTGTCCTGAAGAGTGGTCTAATAAGAATGGGACTCATTTTGCCTTCAGAAGAATTATTTTCAGATAAGCTTTTTTATATATATTTCTCATTGTCCAGAACAAGAATAACTCCAAATTCTTCTAGAGAGCTGAGGACCTTAGTATATCCCAATAGACGGCAAGGAAATCTTTCACCCAGAAATCTAGATTTTCATTGTAGTGAATGGGACAGAGCATATTACATTAGCATATAGATACCTGTCCCTCAGAATAATCACCAAATTTGATTTATTATTTATGCTGTATTTCAGAAAATATTTTGTAGTACTGTCTCAGGACTTAAGTAATGCATAAAGTCATAGCCCCTTTTTATAAGACTTCCAAAACACTGTCTGCATAACATGGCAAATGTTACAGAACCTGTAAATTGTTTAATGGAAGTGCAATCAGGAGTGTAGAGATCCTAACAGACAGTGTTATGCCACCCTTCAAAGTATTCAAGTGTGACGTGAATTCCAAAAATGTCAGACCTAGACCTCCAGGTGACAAGATCACCTTTGGATCCAGCTCTGTAACACTGAAGGGAAAGTTGCAAGATGCACCACTAAAAATGTGGGCTGATGTTTCGACCCCTGTTGGGTTTCCACCCTCAGTTCTTTTCAATGGCAACTGGAACACAACTCCAGAGACTATCCATCGTGCTGGAATAGATTTCAGAAAATATTCTTTCTGCATGCAGCACACCTTTAAAAGGAGTCAGACATACAGTATGCAGACTTTTATGTTTGATTTCTCCGTAGAATTACTTTCCTTTTTGTCAAGTCCAACCAACTCATCATAAAGGTAGAAACATGATCTTGTTGACTTGGACAGGAATGTAGTCAGCTTATTCTAAGATGTTTATCAGAGAAATAAACGAGTCATTCCCTTGGGGCTTTAGGTTGAAAAGTAGAAAATGTGTGTTTTGCAGCTTCTTTTGCCATTTTCTTGGAAAAGTTGGTTGTGTTGAATTGTGGCATGAAGCAATTTAATATTTTGTTGACCCTCACTCTATGCTGCTAATCTCAACCCCTTGAACTAGTGCACTGTTGAATCTAATTGTAATTTATTGCTAGTTAAATAAAGCATCTCTTCAATACGGAGAAACATAATTTGTGGGAAAGAAGCTATTTTGGATTTTAATGAAATTCAAGTTTGTAACACAGCTTAATCGCAGGTGCAGAATTAACTATATCAAAATGGTATTGCCTACGCTTGAAAGATTTCACCCTCAAATAGCAATGCCCTCATGAGATCACATCCCCTAACAGACTTTTCAGATTTAAGTAGAAATGTCATAAGCATAACTGTTCTCATAGCTGTTCTCCACACTCAGTCTGGATCCAGAAAATTAACCCATACATGTAGTATTAAAGGTCAGAACACAGAGGACCCCTCAGTAAAATTACCAGGACTAGAGGGACTCCCTTCTGAAAACCAGCAATCCAAAGACAGAAGTTTGTTGTGGCACACAACAAAGATGTTATAAAACATAATACCAAAAATACCTTGTTCCTTGATGAGTACATCTGCAAAAATAATGTCTACGAGTGCAGTAAATTCTTGTTCTACCAAAAAAGTGGCAGTATGTGTTCTAAGCGTGCTTCCAAAACACAAAATAAACTGGGAGGATTTGATTTCTTTCCTGAATCTATAATTTTTCAAGGAGTAGTTGACAATATTTTCTTTTAACTCCAGAGACTAGAAAAAAATATATCAACCTTTCCACCTTATCAGAAGTTGCTCACAAAATGAAACATGTGGGTGTGGAAACTACACATAGTAGTTCTCCATACTAATGGTATGAAGCAGGAGATGCAGATTGCTATTTAGAACAGGGATAAACTCACTTTTTTCCGACAATGTAGAAACTGAAGCTCTTGGAGTATGCACTTTCATTTTACTCATCTGAAAACAAGATGAAAACACTAATCAAATTTTTTCCCTGTGTGCTTGAGATTAAGGTGTAAGATTGTACAACATGTACTGAATTATGCCTTTAAATTAATACATTTTAACTCGTATAGTTTATATTTATCTTCATCAGCTAACCCATTTTTCTGTAAAATCTAAAGAAATACAATATGATAAAATATTTTTTGTTAAATATGAAGGGCTTAGATAAAAATATATGATATTTCTTTCCAAGGAAATCTGAATCATGCTTTGTGGATGAATCAATTTGTGGTTACAGCAAAATATGTTTCCAAAAATGTAGCTGTAACTCAACAGTAGCACTTTCATTTCTAAAAATGTGATTGACCTCAGTTTTAAATCTCTTGTTCTGAGCTGGATGCAGTTTGTCTCCTTTAGTGCGAGACATTTCAATGAAAGATGCATTTTGGAAGGCCCTTGTACTCCTGGCGGAGGGCTGGAAAGGGTCACTGAGTCTCATTCCTTACTGTTGAAAGTAGCAACATCATCTAATCCTTTAAGCTCCATCTTAAAGCTAGTTAGGGTTTGGTTTTTGTCTGTCTCTCTTTCTTATAATTTCCGGCTTAAATTTTTTCATAATTTTTTCATATTAGTTTTTTATGTCAACACTGTTGTAGCTCAAAAAGTTTTATTTCCTTTTACCTTCTTTTGTCTCAGGCAAAGAAGCAAAACTCTTACATCACACTACAAGCTTTCCATTCTTATAGTCATCTTCACAGCCCTTCTGCCCATGTACCTGCTAGAATTCAGTGGTTCAACCTGTACACTTTATTCCAGATGAGCTCTCACCAGGTCCTTGAACAATGCCATTGTACTTCCTTATCTTTAGCAATACATCATTTGACACATCCTAGCACTGCATTTTCTTTCTGATGGCTTCATTACAGCAATGGCCTACTGTCAACGTGAGATAATAACTACACCCCAGGATAATTCTGCCACTTGTCTTTTTCTGCTGATGAGCTTCATTGCTAAGAGTAGGAGTTCTGCTGTTGGTCAATCAAGTGTAGGACTTTTTTTCAGTGCAATTACATTCCATCTTTTTTCTAATGTATCATTCCTTAAAATCACCTGACTTCTCCTTCCATTCAAGTTCACTCTGAATGGATGATACCTTCCAATTTAATCTCATCAGCAAATTTCACCTGTTTATTTACTTTTTTGCATCAAAGTTGTTGAAGATATTTAGCCATTTTGGTGCCAGTGCTTGAGGAATTTCATTAGTAATTTCTTTTCTGTCACCTGATGGCCTTTACTTATCTGCTAATATGAAAAATAAAAGCAGTAAGTATTTGGACAGAACAGATATTTTGGACATATGCAGGTCTGCTTTCATGTTTATCAACTGCTTTATTTCTTGCCTGGGATCAATTTTTAAAAAATCCATGGAGTTTTAAAGAATTTATATATTCAAAACATGAAGTAGAGTATTTACAGTCTTTAGAGTCTTTACATTTTGTCTTTGTCATAACACTGGGCTCAAAAATCCTAAAGTTTTTCCCAAGCTCTATGACACAGAATCACACAACCACAGAATGGTTGAGGTTGCAAAGGACTTCGGGAGCTCATCTGGTCAACTGCCCTGCTCAAGCACGGTCACCTACAGCAAGTTTCTGAGGATGGTGTCCAAAAGGCTTTTGAATATCTCCAAGGATGGAGATTCCACAGCCTCTCTGGGCTGCTTGTGCAAGTAGAAATACTCGCTATAATATAACTGAGAGTGGAATTTCTTTAGGAGAATGATTTTGAAGACTTGTACAATACGCTGCAATTAAGACCATAAGCAACTCAAATAATTACACCACCACAATGTTGGAACCAGGGTGGAAATTTGAACTTGTGCAGATTTGTTGAAAATCTTTCCCCTTTTTTCTTTCAGTTCTTTCTAGTGTTCAGTTGAAGTGATTGACTGTATGATGGAGTTACCTCATTAAATGTGAATTATAAGTTGTAGATTCAGTGACAAAAGCTTGAGAAAACAGTTCTGGTATAGGGGAATTTTGCAAGGCAGCAATAGAGCTCCTCAGTCATTTACACCACCTTTGTTATTGAATCCTCAGTGTTGCGGCTGTGTTCCCTCTGGTGCAGTCTACTTCCCAAGCTGGTTTGTCACTGAGACATCGCAGGGAAGCCCCTGTGAAGCAGAAAGTTTGACCTGAGTTGAACAGTAACCCTACATATGTGCCTGTTTCCTTGCCAAACTCAGAAGTGCGAATGTTTTCTGCTTTGCTTTTTATACTGGGAACAAATGCCACTAGGTCCTTGTGGTGTCGCTTCTGACTTTTGACCTTTTAGCCTAGGTAAGCCTGCTATGTGCCAGTCAAGGGAGCACCTCTGACACAACAGCTTGGCCACACGGGATGTGTTGCCAGCTGGCTTCATAGCAGGTTGCTGCAAACACTTATCATTTCCCATTGTACAGATTCACACCGTACAGCAACTTACTGCCTTTAGCTGAGTTGTAAGAACTATAATGCACATGACTGAAACTCTAAAATAAAAAGCCTTGGTTTCAGTCCCAGTGAATGTGCTCCAAGTTCACGGTAAGGCTGATTTCAAAGCAAACACATACTTATTTACTACCACTGAAGCAGGCAGTAGGTTACCTGCACAGTTCATAATCAGATTTTGACTGTCCAATAAAAAAATACCTATGAGAAACCATGATGAGATGCATGCCCAAGAGTCAATGAACAGGACTGATATGGCAAGATGCAGCCAGGAGACCCTTTGGACAGAAAGGGAACGTGTCCTTCTCCACAGCAGAACAACCCTTTTCCCAGGCTTGCTAGGGGCCCTCCCGTTGCTCTGGATGCACACACCAAAGTCAATGCACATCCTCCTTCAGCAACAGTAAGGATGGATGAGTAACACTGCTCAGTAATCTTCCACTGCCAGTCTCTCACGGTTTAAGGTGATGGTCCACTTCTTCCTACAAGAGCCATAAGAGTGACAGCTGTGTTACCTGCTCTTGAGCTTTATAAATGGCTTTATTCTCCCATGCTGGCACAGGGTTCTCATTTTCTCCTCTTGGTCTTTTCAACATTATATTCTAGCACAGAGAGGGCAAGTGGATTTGTTTGGACTGTCTTCTGAGCATAAACACATGTCCTGACAATGCCGTAATAACAAGGTCATTCATGAGTGCTGCAGTGCTGTTTCTTCTGAAGCCAAAACACCTCCAAAGCAGTTACTCGTTCTTACATTAGACAACAGGAGAGCAATAATGAATATGAAGAGAAATCCAATGCAACAATGATTTGGAAACCTCAGCCCTTCATTTATAGGCATTGCCTCCATGTCCCTGGATGTGATCATAAAAATAAATATTTTCGTATGTTATCCATAGCTGGAAAAAGTACAAGAAATTGCCAGAACTGAAAGCTTTTGAAGCAATACTTAACACCTATTGCAATGAATTTGTTGACTGAAACATAACATTGCATTCCTGGCTGCCCTAGCATTTATGTTACCATTCACTCATGTTGAAAAATACCTACTGCTACTGTGAGGGATCTTTTTATTATTGTCGCTATTATTGCAAAATAGTCCAGCAAAATAGCATTGCAAGACTGTGAACTGTCTGTCATATTTGAATCATTCTTTCACTGTAGGGTGTTCAGTAAAAGTTACTTGGATTTACCAAGAATATCCTTGAGATATTTTGCCTGAAATGTTTAATATAGAGCAATACATCTCACATAATGTCTTGCCACTGCAGTTTCCTAGGATTCATCATTTTTAACTAAGAATGTTCATTTTAAAAGTTAAATCTCTAAAGGTACCGACAGAAATGAGAAAGTAGACTTTGTACTACAGAGGAAAGAAAAAATAACATGGGGGGCTGCAAATACAGTTTATTTCATGTTTTGCATCTTTGCTCTCTTTCCACAGTGAAATCAGATGAGTTGCAAACAATCAAGAAGGAATTAACCCAAATCAAAACAAAAATTGACTCCTTGCTAGGGAGATTGGAAAAGATTGAAAAGCAGCAAAAAGCTGAAGCAGGTAGGTGAAAGCAATTTGTAGTCAAATGAATTAAATTAGAACCTAGTTATCAGTCAAGCAGACAGACCAGAGAGAATGGAAACCTTCCAGAAATTTTGCTACATAATGTAGGTCTGAAGCAAGGTAAATTAACTCTCAGGTAGAACTATTGGAAAGATAAATTAATACTCTTCACAGAGCATGAAACATGATTTCAAGAATTGTTTTCTATGGTGTAGTAGGAGAAAAAAAAAACAGAAAAGAAAAGATTCTTACTAGATGTTCTGGAAACAAAACATTACTAAAAAACTGACTGGACAGAATTAAGTTGGAGGTTGTTGATGCTTGTGCTATCCACATTAGATAGTCTACATCAGGAATTATTGCCTGGGTGATAGGTAGTAGTCACAAGTTGCAGCAAGGGAAATTCCTGTTTGATATAAGGAAAATAGATGCAGCTAAGCACTATAGCAAGTTTCCCAGAGAGACTGTACTAGCTCTATCCCTGGAGACATGCAAAACTCACTGGGCCAAGGGCCCATGGGCCTGGACAAAACTTTGAGTTTGGCCCTGCTTTGAAGAGGGATTGGACTTGGAGAGTCCAGAAATCCCTTCTAACCTACGCTATTGTGTGAAGCTTTTCTCCAGCTTGAAATGTTTTGTTTGGAGGCAAACCTTGGGAATGACAAAATCCAACACTACTTTTTAATTTAATCAAGATCTTTATTTCTGTCATTACAGTGGTAATTTTGTTAGCTGAATTATCTCACCTGGCAGCACTTTAAAGCCATGCTGAGCAGTTATAAGGGATATATAAGGTTGTATTTTCACCACAGTATATAGAGAAAACAATATCAGTTCTTACCACTGTCTATGGCATTTCCTTGTCTCTTTCCTTATAAATCACATGGTTTATTTATGTACAGGAGCTGTGTACTAGCGAGTGGATTTTGATGACAGATAGTGGGGAAATGGAAACCTTATCACCTGAAAAATCTCAGTGTTCTTTATTTTTCCCTCCCTCCATTCTCTGATGAACACTTTTTATGTATTTTGTGTGAAATATGTGAACGAAATTCTGCCTCAGAATCTGCAGCTGCCTGAGTGTCTGGGCACTCAGATATGTGTCCCTTGTCTAGCACAAATCAGTTACATGAAGCCAAAAAGACCAAACAGGATATAGAGAGTTCCGTCAAGACTGTCTAAAACATTGGTGGTAATCAGCAGCTGAGTTTTATGTACCTTACACAGACAAAATAGATATTTAGATCTGGATCCCTCTTGCTCCCAAGTGCCTGCCCTATTTCCTGATCTAGTGTGGGGGTATCTCTCTGAACCCAGAAGTTTCCTGCTGCCATTCAGAAATAACTCTAATGAACATCTTCCTAAGGAAGAATGTTACAGAAAACTATTTTGTGGTTTAAAAAAAACAAAAAACAACCAAAAAACCCAACCTCTTTATTTACAATAATATTCTAAGTTGAAAGACAGACCAACCCCTCAGCTGTTATAGTTTACCCCACAAAATAAGTGGGGTTTTTTTCAAGTCTAAGCTAAATCATTAGTACAGCGCGTGATTATCTCTTTCAGGAGAAGCATACACAATATGCATAAAGTACAAAATAGAATATGTTGAATACAAGTGGGATAAAAGTTGGTGTTACCAGTGAAGGCACTCCATTGAATCACCTGTGTACTGAAATGCTCCAAGATGGTGCATCCCTACTTCAGGGAGCTTTTATATAAAACCCATTACTATGCAAAACAACCTGCATGCCATTGTACTTTGATACCAAATTTTCACTTTCGCTAAAGCACTGTAGTGATCTCCTTTGAATAGAAATCATCTCAAAGAGCAAAACGTTGATTTGTATTGAATCATACTGTTACACCTTTTGAAGACAAGCAATGAATTATATCCTCAGAGATTAAAAACTGGTTTCAAATTGTTGATGTTTTAAAACACCAGGTGCAAATCTCATCTCAATTATTCCTTGCCTCTTATTGGAGGGTGTGAGGAGAAAAAACACCTCAGAGATACCAGTAAACATGGATCCACATTTAAATCACCTGAGCTGATGAAGAGGGTTATGCAGCCTGGGCGATCAGTCTGCAGATGATTGCTTCCTCAGCTAAAAGATTTCTGCAAGATAAAGCTACATCAGTAGCTGAACTATTTCATTTACAGTATCAGGTGTGAGATATTTTGTTTCTTCTCTATGGTTTGGCAATAATATTTCTTACTTTCCCCTGACAGAAGGCGTGGCCTCACTAACACTGGTATCAGAGAGAGGATCTATGTCTTATTTACACTAAACAAAAATCAAGCCATCATCTTGCCCTTTTTGGTTTTTTAAGTTTGCATCACTCTCATTAATAATATTTAATTATTAAACTTAAAAGTTATACATCTGGAGGAATGTGATAGGTTAGACAAGCTGGACAAGCTCAGTGCATACATCTGTTACTGCTTCACAGCTGCGTGAAAACTCTCCTTAGAGTAACAGCTGATGTTCTGTCTTTCGCTCTTACCAAGCCCTGACTGCTCCAATGGGGGGAATATAGATAATATGATTTCCTATACCTAGGGAAACTACAGGAATAGCTCCTTTGTTTGTAAAAATCTGAATCAGGAAGCCAGGGATAAGAATCTGTTCTGATGTGAAAAAAATAGTGAATATTCTCTCTGTAATATCAGAGATGGGTACTGAAAGGTAGGATCTTTAGTTTAGCTTCTCAGAAGAGCCCAAAAGAGTTAGATGCTGAGCTGGTATTTCAGACACTTCTGAAGAACCCAGTCTAAGTTTTCATTCAGACAATTAAGTAAGTGACATAATATTTTAGCAGATATATCCTAAAAGTCTTCCCGTTTAAATGTATTGAGCCCATAATTTCAGGAAGCCTTTTTGAAAGCCTTAACCAAAGTTGATCCAAGTGTCACTGCCACTGCTGGCTTAATCTCAGAAGTCGGTTGAGGTAGAAGGTGGTGGGGCAAGACATAGTGGGCATAGCTGATTTGATCCACATTTTCTTGCACAGTGAGGCAAGTAACACAATGACCTGCAGCTAGCATGGTATTGTATAGTGCACTTTGCCAACAGATGATGAGGCTCCATGGACTGAATCTTCTACTAATATATCTGACTATAGCACTGTTGAAGCAGTTATCTAAGAAGACTTTTTATTAGTATCCAAGAATCTTTCCAAAGATTTCCAAATAAATTATGTGACTAAGGGAGAACAGATTAATTGTTCTGTGTCTTCAGTAAATGAATTTGCTGAAGAGGGACTAGAGACTAACAAAGACTGAAGAGGTGAAAGTTGTAAAATAAATGTGCAGAGGTAAAAGAAAAAACAAATGTCTTGGTTTAAAACTTTGATACAGAAAAGTACAAGTAGATTTGAGTATAATATGCAGCTGGTAATAATTTATAGTAAAATAATAATATATTCATAGAGCTGAAAAATGCAGAGCTTCACCGTCAATCTGCAGATTCATTGGCTGTCCAACAAGATAGGTGATGCACTGCTAGCGTTACAGAACAGTCAATCTAACAAAGAAAGAAATTGTTTTGTTCTAGCAATTTGATCATTGATGGATATTTTCACCCTCAGACTAAAAAGACATAGAAGACATTGGTATTCCAGCAACATGCAACAAATTCTCTGGCCTGTATTCTATTTGAGTAAATAAGGCTTTTCATCTAAACTCCTGATGTGCATAGGATTAAGACTCTGATCCCTCCAACTACTCTTCTAGCCAGTCTGTTTCTGTCCTTCCTCCCTCAGTCCTTCTCTGGCTTTCTGCTGGCTGGATGAAATTCCTCAGCACATCCAGGAGTCTTGCAATACATAACCACAACAATGCAGCTATCTGCATTAAGCCAACCAGAACAGATCCTCTGGGCCTCCATGGAAACAGTCTTTATTTTCAGAAATTATAGGAAGCCTATATTTGGGTAATTGGAGGAGGGTATTCTCCAGTTACCGCAGCACATTATACCAACAGGAAGAAAAACTGTTACTTATACTCTGTAGAAAATACGTTCAGTTGTCTAGAAGGATTTGTTGATTATCTGTATGTCGAGATATATTCACAGCAAATTTATGCAAATCCTTGTTCACTTACTGACAATTAGCAGCATTCCACTTCTCATAGTATAAAGATTTATGTACTTCTCATTGGCCGCAGATAAATAAATATGTAGTGACTATGCCAATTGGATTCCCAAGGCAAAACAAAGTGCAGAAAATAAAAAAGCTGGATCTCCTGGTAAATCAAGCCTTCATCCACTGCATGGGATAGATGAGCATGTTGGTACTATGGTTGATTTATGGTTTAATTTTTGAAAACAAGGCTTTTGATCATATTTGCCTGGTAGACATTGACACACTAATATTTACAAAGATAGCACATCTGGAGATGGGAAGCTTAGGTTTCTTCTTCAGACCACTTTTCTTTGCCACCAATAGGGAAGGTTACTGAATCTCTGCAGAGTATGTTTTCCTTACAGAAGCTCAAAAGAAACAAATGGAAGATAATGCTGATTTGATCCAAGAGGAATGCATATCAGAGAATGCAGATAACTCTACAGAAGAGCCAATTGAAGGAGGGCCAGATGCAGATGGGGATGGAGAAGATATGACTGATGGGATAGAGGAGGATTTTGATGAGGATGGCAGCAATGAGCTGGTAAGGAATGATCACGCCATGTCTGTCTATATAGTTGCTACAAGTAACCACAGAGAAAAAACAATCTGGGTTAACAAAATAAGATCAAAGCAGCACTGTGATGTTCTCTAAATAGTGCATAGTCCTACATTCTTCATACAATGTAGTATCAATAAGACATAGGGCTCTCTGAGGATAAATTAGAAAAAATAACTTTTACTACACCTGGTGATTTTAGAAAGGAAACAAAATGTACTTTAAATTGGTTTACATTTATTATTTTACATTTACTGAAATATAGATGAGAAAGGAAAACATGATGTGGTTTGTTTTGTTTTTTTTTTTTAACTGGAGTATTTAAAAATTAAATAAGATTTTAGAATGAAGAACTCTCTCGTTAGTAAACATGTCTCCCCCACAATCCTCAGTCCCTGTCTTCCATGTGTATCTTCCGCAGCCTGCGTTGGCAGCTGCAGATTTTTCTTGACAGAAGGATTTTTCCTTAAGAAATGTTTGGGTTTTCAGCCCAAGCCTGTACCTTTCATGAAGTGCCCATCATTTTGTTAAACTTCTAAGTTCTACAGAAACATTAAAAAATATTTTGAAAGTCAGATTTCTACTTTTTTATTAATTCCTAATAAGAATGGAGCAGTCACATTGTTTTAGACTCTGTAATACTCCTCCTCTCTCCCCAGCTTTCATATTGTGCTTTTAGCAGAAATCACCTCTGTTTCTCAGTGTCACTGTCCCTGCTTGCTTTTTAACACACATTTAATCACGTGTGCGCTCTAAAAACCATTCAGTGAAGCCAACAGAAGTCACTCAGCACTGGGTCCAGCTGAACCAACACCAATTCTGGAGTAACGGTGCATGTGAATAACCAGTGGTTTGTGCTGCTTACTGCAAGTGCAATTTAAACCTGCTGTTAATTTGAGGGTTTGTGTCACATTAGTCAGCACAAGGCCCTCTTTAATTTATAATTCCTGAATAGTACTATGCCCAGGAGAAGCTCCTATAACCTGAATCCTCTTATCTTTTAACATGTGATGTAGAATACATGACATTACCACCTTTTCTCAGAGGAACGGGTTCTCCTGTACAGACATGAGGGAAGTCTGTAAGAAGTTGCCACTCTGAATTTGTAGGAAGTTGAAATTTTGTAATGAATGCGTAGTTATAAATACAATATCCCACCATGGCTAATACCTGATCAGCTGAAGTTATATTAGCAATAGGGGTCACCCCAGTTTAACAAGACTGGTGGGTTTTTCACTAATTAGGTGTCAGACTCCCTCCTGCAGACAACTAAGTAGGGAAGTTAACATACAGTATATTAGCCTCTGATTGTTCAGTGCTGTCATTTCATCCCGTGGGTATGAGATATTTAGCATATGTCTACACTATATAATGAAGCATGATGTAGAAGACATTTTTCATCCAGCAAAGGCCTAAGCAGGAAAGCTTCTAAAAAGCAAGCAGCACAGGAAGACTTCATTAGCAGTGAAAGTCTGGAATCAGCACAGCCACATTTGGACACCGCTGCTTCCAAGTTAAAAAGCCTTTCTGTGATTTATGTTATGGAATTAGTTGAAGTGCAGTGTGTTCTAGATACAGCTCCAAAGACAGCTCAGAGTTCTGAGCCACACATCTAAGGCATGTGGGGGAACCAGCTCCAGTTTCTCTGCAAGCCATACTGAGCCCCTTGAGTACAGGGAGGAGCTGGCTCACTGCACATGGCCAGTGGCATCCTCTGCCTTGCACCCTACCAACCATGGTGGTAGCAGGAAAAGGCCAAGCAAGAGCATTTATGTGCATCAGATCAGTCAAGTGCAGCCCATTCCAACGCCAGGGCAGTGGAGCCAGTCAACCTCATGCCTTCCACCTTCCCAAATGCTGGGACCCTCTAGCTGAGAAGCTGGTAGTATTGTAGACTTTAAAGCTCAGAATCAAGACTGCCACTGATGTAAAATCCTTGTGCTTTTCATCCTCCCTTGCCATTTTCCTCAAGCTTTGGAAGAGGCCACATCACCTTGGTTTTGCTCCCTGCTAGGATGGGATAATAACACTTACGTTCTTATGCAAAGCATAGGGAGATCAGTGAATGAAAAACTGCTCTGGATGGGATAAAGGATTGCTCTACAAAGGATTACTACAAAGAAATCTCAGGCAATGAATATTTCCCATGGAAAGGCAATTATAAATTGAACTGTGCATCTTTCCTCTACAGTTTTTACCCAAACATTTTTCAATATTGGGCAGTACTGTTATAATATGAAGCTAGTAGTTTATGATGCATGTTGTAATTTAGTCTGTTTTTCACTTATACTTACATGTATTTATGTAGGTATAATGGCCAATTCCTATAAGCTTTACTTTCCAGTCTGGTCACTTATAACTGGAAAGCCAACAAGAATATTATCAAATATATAGTGAATACCCCAGCAGAAAAAAAAATTGAGGTTTCAGGCTGCTTCTACTCATTCTGTGTCCTGGCGTCTGATATTACCCTCTGTTTTGTGAAAAGTAGATAGATAAACTTGTTTTAAAACAAGAAGTCCTAACAGATTATGTTCTCCTGTTTTATGAAAACTAAGTTATTTAGGAAAAAGAGCTGACTAATAACAAATGCATCATTTTGGAATGGAGCCAGTTACAACTCATCTGAGGAAAAAAAAGGGGGGGGTTTAAGCATGAAAAGCATTAAATGTGAAATAATTAGGACAAACTTTCCATGTGTAAAAGCACAACCTTGGACTCAGAATAAGAAATACCCCTCCAAAGGGCATTTTTAAATGAAGTATATAATCTTTCCAAATATTAAGCTAAAGGGATTTAGGCTGATGATGAAAAAAAATATTTTCTTTCATCACTAAGAGCAGCAGAGCAAATAGAAAAACATTTGAAATGGGCATAGTTAATGTTCTAGAGTCTGTTTAGAACCAAATATTGGTTGTGAGTCCACTAGTCTGGAAAATATTAGTAGAGGGAGAGAGAAACATGACTTAAATTTAGATCTTAACCTTTTTTGCAGTGCTTCATATTTAGCTGTAAATCTTCTGCCAAGCCATTTGCCAATAACCTGCTGCAGGACTCTTTGCTGAACATGACACTCTTGCCTCTCTTTTGTTTCCCCTGTGACCAGCCCTAAGGCTGTCAGTAAAGGGAAGAGTCCAGCAAGGACAGACCCGCTGCCAGAATGGAGCTTCTGAATCTGTGTATGTGGGGCTGCGTGTAAAGGACTCAAAAATATGGTTTTCTCTGTTTCTAATTCTAATTTGCAAAGGAAGTGCTTATGCAGGATGGATGCTGTGGGTTTAGGCGGTGGGACCAGTTTTCTAAATTCACACACTGTCTATTTGGAGGAACATGTTACTGCACATTAACTCAGTGATGGCAGCTGTGCTCATGCCTGTTTTCAGCCTAGACCAAGTGTAGAGAAACGCGAAGTAGTTTAGCCTGCAGGTTAAGTCAGGCATGGATTTAAAGAGGCTTCAGCCTCTTCATTTGCTTGCCTGGCTGCACACACAAAAACACATCACATTCAACATCTGCACACCTTCTTCATCCACCACTTAGATCAGGATGTTGTTCATTCCTGCCCTGTTGTTTTCTATGGGCTAAAGATACGCCCACAAGCAGTCGTTATGGCTCAGCTGAAGTGCAAAAAAGTTTTACACCACAATAACTTGATTGCCCATCTTAATTCTAATCCAAGACATGCTGCATTTGAAGTATCTGCTGCAGTCATCAAATGTCACCTCTTGGTAAACAGTTGGTACAAAAGAAACTCTCCCCACAAATGTCTGTCAGTAAATGTCTCCAGTGCTGCACACTCCAGATTGAGGATCTTTTTAGAACAATCCCCAAAGACTTTTGCTTCATTGACATACTGAAGAGTTCTTTAAATGGTGATTTCAGATATATGATCCAGCTATGTATGGATATGTCAAATAGTTGACTTCAACTTGCTCAGTGAAGAATGTCATATGCGTCTCACCCACCTGCTCTTACACTTTGGCCTTTGACTCCCCCTTGTACAAGGGCATGCAATAATATATTGTAGCTATATATATATAAAAAATAATCACTAGGTTGGAATGTAGCTCCTGGGCTTGCTTTACAACTCATGGCACTTACCTGACCATCAGAGCTACCTGGAGTGGATGAAAACTTCAGGTCTGTTGAGGACTCATGAGGACTCTGTTCAGGACTCATGAGTAAGGCTTTCTATCTGCTCCTCACATTGAAGAGTTTCTAGTTGCAGTGAATTAAAAATCTTTGTATTCCTTCCTTGTGAGAACACATCCACTCTTATTGCTTTTAATCTAAACTGTCCCTCAACAGTGCTGTGAAGAAAGCAACACACGTACACAGCTTCCCATCTCGCCTTACAGAAAATAAGCTCCTGTGAAGAAAGATCTTCATGTTTACTAAATTCACGTCACACACAAATTACAAACAGTCCACAAACCACTGGATCAAGCATTTTTCAGATGCCTGCCACAGCTTTAAATTGTAAGGAGTGGGAAGGAAAGCCAATATCCTCCTCTTATTCCTGTGGCTGCAGAGCAGAGAGAAGAAAAGTCATCCCTGCAGCACAGTCCAACATATATTTTGATATCTGAGAAGCAGCTCAGGCTCAGTACCTCTAAATCAAGCCCCTTCTCTGTACTAAAAGTAGCATTAGCAGTGTGTGGCTTGGCTGAGAGCATGTAGGAAAAGCATTTTTGAATTAGCGTGCACGGTGGTTTCCTTACTCTGCTGATACAGCAGCTGGACAACCCAGTGCAGGCCAAGAGGATTTTATATAACTTCTCTGAACTTGTTTCAAATGGAGCTAATCAATCACTGAGGAAGCACTGTCTCAAAAAGAACTGTAACTTATCATCACAATCCCCTTGTAAATAACAAAGGTGGCATCCAATTAATTAGCTGAAAGCCTGAAGTATTGTAGATTTGGAAAAAAAATCACTTTCAGCTAATGTTTAATAAAATACCAACAAGCTAATTAATTGGAATGAGTTATACACAAGCACTCATATCTATATTCCATTGCCTGAAAAGAATAGTTTCTATCAAACTGTCAGCCTTTCATAAAAAATAACTATAATAATAATAGCGCAGCAGTGGTTAAGTGGTTAAGCATTCAGTAGAGCAAACTGCTTTCTGGTAGAGCATGGGATCCAAATAATTTCAAATACAATAGATTTACGGTGTCGTAACTCAGATCAGATTCCAGTTAGTGCTTGGCTGGAATCTCAAGGATATATTCACAGTCGCAGCATTGTGATTTTATGCTGGTGTAGCTACACTAAAAATAATGAAGCCACACAAGCATTAGATGGGAGTTCTACAATAATGAGTCACCTTTAATGAGATGTCTTGAGAGGCATTTTTATTAAATTATATCAGAAACAAAAGGTACAGAGATTGTGCAAAGCCCAGTTCTGGTTACAATGTAGACTTACCACAGCTATTTCAACAACAATTATAGTTCCCTTTCTATTAAGTTTATTTCAGTTACATTTACCTCTCAAGGATATTTCATTTCTTACTCTCTTTTCTCCACCTCTGCACTGCATGTTTTCAGTCTATTGGATTTCTTTCTAATGTCTGATAGAGAATCATGTTTCAAATATAAATACCATAACCTGCCACAGATAAAAAAAACCTCAGGATAATCCTCTTGCTGCACTATTTCATTATGTAAAAGTAAAAACATTATGATATAATAATAACTATGTTTCTCATGGGAATTGATGCAAATATCATTTAAATCAATGGAACCAACTAGTACTTTGGCTAAAGCTCATCAAAAACATTTCCCACTCCTATAAGTAGTCAAAGGGAAATTAAAGCAATTTAATAGCAAATCTGTATGAATAAGTGAAACTTTCCTTACTTTCATTATTTTGCATGAGAATTCAACAATGAAAATACTCAGCAGAGAGTGGAATAAGATTTTCTACAGAAAAAGAATAAAAATTTGTCTGATGAATTTCATGTAGTTTAAGCCCAATTTTGCATATCTCAAATAGCAAGATGGATTTAATATGTGACTGTGTGATAGGATTTATAGTAGTTAATTTATTATTGTAATCAAACTGGATTTTTTGTTGCCCTTTTAGATACTTTTTTTTTTTTCTGTCAAGAGTATCAGGGCAGACCTGACTGACTCTTCTATTATCATCAGAATTAAGCTGATTGGGCATGTCAAAAAGATCAATAAGCACTGTGACAATTTGCAGCTTGCTGAGTGCACTTACACAGGGTACCACAAAAAAAGGACAAAACTTCTAATTAATGGTAGTGGCTGACACAACATTGTGCCAGAAATCTTATTTAGATTAGTTTAAATATCATTGAGACCAGGCAAAATTTAGTCTTTCCAATGCACTGAACATTTTGGACTTCATTGAAATCTTGTTTTCGGTATCAGGAGAAACATGAAGCTCTTCATTTCTAAGACAAATGAATAGGTAAAACATTGTGTTCACTTGATAAATATCAGTGCAAGATGTTTGTACTTGAGCAAACTAAGAAAGTCATTAGGGGCAGCACACCCGACAGATACTAATGTGTTGCACCTTCCAAAGCTGCAGTAAATCTAATAACCTGTGACTGAAAAAATTGAGAAAGTAATAAAAGCATGTCATGAAATCAAAAATTGTAAGAAACTTCCTGACATGCCCTTTTGTATATTTAATATATGCAACAGCACAGTAGACGTGTTTGTTGTTCACACATTGTTGTAAGAGTCATTGGAAAGGCCTTGCTACCAGCTCCTCCTCCCCATTTTTCCTGGCAGTCAATTTCTCAGAGGAAGACTTCCTAGGTGGTGTTCAGTGTTTTAACCAGGTTACTCATGGCTGACTACATAATATTTTTCTAATTATTATCTACATCCTATCCCCTACATATCACATAGGAACTTCATGAAAATACAAGCACTGTTATCATGAGTTTTGCCTGTAATTGCATGTTTGTAAAATGAATGAGCAAAATAATTTCCTCACCTTTCATATCTATTCCTTTGAATGTGCTCTATATAATTTAGTATCCCCTAAAAAAAAAAAAAAAAACAAAAAACAAAAAAAACCCAAACCAAACAAACAAAAAAAACCCCCAACAAAACAAAACTCGAAACCATAAAACTCTGAAAACATATATGATGTAAACAACATAATTAATTTACAGACATTAGAATTTTAGAGTCTTGATGCAAAAGAGCTTGAAAAGAATGGTTTTCTTCTTCTGTTTATCTCTTTTTTCAGCAAATGATGAGGAATCAGGAAGTTTGGGTCCCATTCTCAGCTTTGTCACTGAGCCAGTATGGTGGGCAATGTGTCTCAGCAGGTTGAATGCGCATGTAGACTCAGGCCCTCTTTCTGAGGTCAGACCAATAGCTGCTTTTAGCCCTACAGCAAACATGCGGGAAAGGAACCTTCCTCAAATATATAGTTTGAACTTCTAAGGATGATATGGTTTCCAAAGAAGAAAATTGCAAATTTTATTTTTGCTACTTGAACAACATTGAATATACCCTTCAATGAATCTCTTTAATTTTTTCATTGCACCCTGCCATCAGTCTTGACCTGCCTGAAGTTTCAGTCATCATTTAACTTCCTACATTTCTGCTAACAATTATTAGCATGGCCTCTCTTTTTGAGAGGTCTGTACTTACTTTGAGGTCTGTCTGTATGCAAGACAGTTCTGGACAGGTTCCTTTCAGACCCAACAGGGCAAACATTAATAAACCCTGCCAGCAACTTCCATATGCACACATACAGCAAGAACAGGAAAAGTTGTACATCTTCTCCCACATCCTATCAGTCTCACTCGGCACAGAAGAACCATTTATGTTCACCAGTTTAAATGGGGTATATCCTTTCTGAAACAATAAATGGGTATAAAAATCAAACAGAGGAGGGATTTTTTTGTTTGCTTTATGCCCCAAGAACTGGTCACAAAATTCTGGTGTTTAGACTACTCTAGACAACATGAAAAAATGACTAGTCATACCCCAATGCTGCATGAGGCTAATCCTAAATACACTTACCTGGCAACTGCCTGTTAATAGAGAGTACTGGCTTACATGTGGGATTTACAGCCTCATGCAGCACTGGGCTATGACCAGCCATTTTTTCAGGTTTTCTAGGGTATGTTGGTGATATGTTTGTTTGGAAACACCAGCATGGGTGACATCTTGGCAATACATCTGATACATAAAAGAATTTCTGATTGCTGTTTAATATGTTGTAATGTTTTTTAGAAACCGTCTAAGTGTTTTGTGTCAAGCTCATGCACTGCCTTCCTGTGGACCTATGTTTTGAAAGGGTAGATAGTGTGCTTACTCTGTTTTGGGGAAACAGGGACTCTGCTGTTTGTTGACCCACTGTCAGTAGATTTACTGTTATTTAGTATTCATTATTTGTTTTTGTGCTAATTTCATTTTGGGTTGATTCCTTTTTTCTCTTTTTTTTTTTTTCTTTTAAGGCATAACTATGTGTTTATCTTAAGCTTTTATGTAAGAATAAGACAATCATGGTGCTTGATGTTTTTGAGACATCAAAATATTTAATTTTAATGGCTCAGCTTCAACTGTCAAAAATAACTGTTGTGTCTCTAATTTAAAAAACAAAACAATCCAAAAAACCAACCAACCAAACAAACAAACCCCAACCAACCTGTGAGGTGTTTCAGGGGCAAATAATGCTGTCAGATGAGGCCAAAAATTCTCTCAGACATGTAAACAAAATACTTGCCTAAATGAGATTAATTCCTCTTTGATACAACATACTAGACCTTAATATTCAGTATTAGTGGCCTGGTTATGTTTATTCTGCCTAAGTAAATAAAAATTAGCTCTGCATAGTTTGCCAGCCTAGAATTTATAAGCATAGAGTCAACCTCTGAGTTCAGTAGGGAAACGAGGACAGCCATACACTTACCACCCAGAGGAGAGGGTGATGGTCACTTATAAAAAAGATCACAAGCTTTTTGCTGTAACTTATGGCTGGTAAAGAAAAATCAGATTTAATTGAAGTAACTCAACACTTTAAATATGAAGACTGATTTCAATTTCCAGCCCTGAATATTTTTGCCAATGTAGTTTTCACTAATTCTGCTGGAGTCGCCCTTCTTTTACGTTCCTGTATTATGGATGACTCCAGCAGACTTTGGATGACTTGTGGAAGGTGCTGGGTTGGGTTTGATTCACATATTATTTGCAACCGACATTCCCCAGTCCTGTGCAGGGAGAATAGGTGCCAGAACAGTAACCTAGCATAGACAGAAAAGCAGCAGTACAAGGTACAGAGGGAAAGTGGTGAGAGAATGGGAAGGGGACACTGGTGTTTTCTAGGCTCTCACTGGGACACTGAAATCCTTCACAAGAACTCAGGCCAGCCATTGGATCTGTGTTTGGCTATGGATTTGAGACTATCAACTTAATCCTTAAATTCTTAGATTTAACTGAAATTGAGCAATTGCCATGCATCACAAATTTTTCCTGGTGTGTGAGTCTTTGAAATAAAATAGCTTTAGTTCCCCTAGAAAACATTCATTTCACAGGCTTTATCAGTATGCTTGAGCCTCAAGAATGCTGAATGAAAACCCTCAGAGGAAACATTTTTTTGTTGAAAGTCTTCATGCAAGTAAAGAGGGGTAAACACTGAAAAGCCAAAAGGTTGTTATTTTTCCATATAAAAAACCACAAATTTTAAATGTTTTTATTTTTTCAATACAAATTGCAAAGCCACTGCAGTTAGTGACCCAATTATTCCAAAAGGTCTCAGGTTTTTGAGAAAATATAAATGTGTTACTAAGAAGATTTTCTGCATGATTAATACCAAAACATGAAAGGCAGATTGAATTTATCTGTACATAGACATTTACAGACTTCAGAAAAGGGAAGTTATTCAGAAGGTGATAGAACTGTAATTGCCATTTCAACAAAAAAGCAATCAGAGAGGAATAAAACAAGTTCAGTCTGCCAAAATGAATATTTGGAAGTTAATCAAATGCCATCTTAGTCAGCCTGTTATGCTGATATTTGTGTCTGAAGTTTACAAATTGTTGTTGCTATTGATTTCTAAAAGTGCACTACAGTTTTAGAATGTCTTTCAAAACAAGTAAGTTGTGTTCCAGCCCCAATAAACAGAAAAACTAAAGGGTAAAGTCTTCTCTGCTTCCTCTTTGCAGGATTATACTAATCCCTTCTCAGCTATTAAGTGATTCTGCACCATTTGCAGACCACGATGTAATCTCAAATCCACCATTTTCCTAAGTTTTAATTTTTAAAGAAATGTCTCTTAAAATCCTCATAAAACAAAACTATTATGTACTACTATGCACTTTGCATTCAAATAAGTATTTTGGAGGAAAATACCAAGCAACACCTGTTTAAAACAGGACCAGCTTTTATTGTCGTTTCCATCTGGATCGCACTCCCAAACCAAGTCTTTGACAGGTAACAGTCTTCTGCAGGTAACTCTACATAGAATCATAGAATGGTTTGGGCTGGAAAGGACTTCTGAGATCGTCTAGTTCCAACCCCCTGCCATGGGCAGGGACACCCTCCACTAGCCCAGGTTGCCGAAAGCCTCATCCAGCCTGACCTTGAACACCTCCAGGGATGGGGCATCCACAACTTCCCTGGGCAACCTGTTCCAGTGCCTCACCACGCTCACAGTGAAAAATGTCTTCCTAATATCTAATCTAAATCTACCCTCCTTCAGCTTAAAACATTTACCCCTCATCCTATCACTACACTCCCTGATATGTTTATCATACCATCCGGTATGTTAAATTGACTGTCTTAATTCACTACACTATTGTCACCATTTAAGTATCCGTTGTGCATCATTGTTAGTCTCATCCCTCTCCTTTTCTTATGGTTTACTCTGAGCTTTCCCAGTATCTCTGTCATCTCATGCTAAATGCTTCCAACTGCTTCCTCCAGCAAGCTCTCCTCCCCATTCCTTCTCTGTTAATTTGCTTGTTACCTCGTTCCACCTGTTCTCTATGTTGAGTAAAACTTCTGCCTCCAAGTAACTGAAAAATCTCCTCTTGATTAGATAGGACATTCCTGATCTCATTACCATAATTGTGTACAATTTTTTTTTCCTGCATGCATGCACTTTGTTTTCCGATACCTATCTAAACTCTAATTTGGCAATTCTGTGAAAGTTTAGCAGGTGTTTTTTGTGTAATTAGTTTAAGGTAGTTCTCCTAGCAAGCTCCTGTTTTCACATAGTTTAAAAATACACTACTTAAAATGTAGACATAATGAGTGGCCTCAGGGTACAAGTTTTAGTAGTTCCTTTATACGCTAATCTGTGTATTCAGACATGCACCCTTGGTAATAGTAGGACAGAAACTATTGACTTCAGCATTAATCCTAATTGGACAACACCTCACACCAGGGAATTCCTTCTCCCCACATCAAGCAGACGTTAATTAAATAAAAATTTTATTCTACAACTTTTGACAGCACCTACATCCTAAAACCATCTTCTTCATCACATTCAGAATGATAAAGGATGATCCCTACCACAGGTCCTGCTAGGACTCAGACTTGTTTCTCATGGAACAGGCCCAGTCCCAAGAAGCAGAACACACCTAGTGATCTCCAATGAGAGTCATACCTCTGGGAATTTGCTATGAATAGCCACCCATATTCAGGGTTAAAGGAAAGTTTGTCATTTTCTTCTTTGCTATACTTGGCACTGGATCCCAAGAAGACCTTGAGTTGCTCTCAAGGCACACTGGCACAAGCTGAGGGAACTCTGTGGACAGCACCAGTGGGGCCTTGTTAGCCAAGAGAGAACATGAAACAGAGTGTCGGTGGTGGGAGCACAGCTTCACCGTGGGGAAGGCTTGTGTGAGTGCATTCTGGGTAAAGGCTTCAGGGCAGAGAGTTCTGCAAAAGCACCACCTTCCCACCTCTTCCACATTCCACACTCTCCTGCTTGGAGATCCTGCACCCCACTCCACACTCTGCAGAAGGTTCAATGCTTCCAGCTTCATATCCCTCCCACCATCACACAAAACTTCACTACTTGTCCCCGAGTCTTCTCCTGCTGCTATAAAGGACCTTGTAGAGGAATATTTTGCTGCAAAAAGCAGTCGAGTAGGAGGAAAATCCATGGAGTAAAGTGAGGTGGACAGATCCACTTCTTTCCCTCCTCCTCCTTCTTGCCCTCATAGCCCCTCTCAACAAAGCTCTCAAACGACTGTGGTGACTCTAATCCCAAAATTGTTCCTTCAGCCTCACACCCAGCCATCATCTAAACCACATCACATCCTCACTGGTGCTTTCCAAATATTAGATCCTGTCTCCAGCATTACACTCAAGAGTATTCATCACAAATCTGCCTAGACAGGACTCTGAGAAAGAAATTCTGGTCTAGGGAAAAAATCAGTATTTGATAGGGCAATCTCATTCTTCCTGCTGCTTTTTATTGGGCAAATAAGTGAAACAGAGCATTTTAATACAAAGGAGATAGATGTTTGTTTTCACTGATGAGTAAAACAGCCATTCTGACATGTACTCACATAAGTACTAACACTTCAAAGCAATTAAACTGTTCACTGAACAGGAAAACAATTCTGTAGTGTTTTCAGCAATTAAAGCATGATTGACACAGTACAAAAGATAATGATTAGGTTTCATCATTTGAAGAAAGGTTTAAAGAAGGCGCAACTGCTTCCTTTAATTATTCTTTATTAGCAGTTACCAAACTGTACAATTCTTCCTATTTGTTATATGCAGTGAATATTCTATCACTAGCTCATTGTAAAGGGTTTTGCTCTAGTGCCGTAATTTTGTCTGTCTTGTTTTACAAGTGCTACAAATGACAGTAGCAAACCTGTGATACACATTCATGTTCCCCTGCTAACACCTACTGAAATAAGTATTTATATTTCATATGGGGGCATTATACTAAATCACCTATATAACAGTGTTACTTAATCAGAGATTTCATGCGTTAAATCAAGGGACAAAGTGCAAGGTGTATATCAAATAAACACAGCTGTGAAGCCAATGTGATAGCTAATACAAATTCAAGGGTCCTTGGTAACTCCTGTTCGTTGCTTGTGGTTTTCTATTCATGATAAATGCTGTGTGAAAGACAATAGAAGCACGTGTCTCCATGGCACCTTACAAACACAAATTACTGGGGGTTGCACTCAGTGTGAGCTGCCTGCTTAAGAGAAAGGAAGGATACTGTCTTGAGTTAGATGCAGCAAATAAACAGGAATGGCAATTTGCACTACTACTTTCTGTAATGTGTCCTGATTTTTCTCATTTTAGAGAAATTTCTAGATCAATAATGGCTAACCAAGATTTGGGTTTGTTTTGGTTTTGTTTTTGTTTTTGTTTTTGTTTTTAAAAAAAGGTCTATTCTGCAAACAGATTCAGTTTTTCACCTCCTTGTCTGTCCAGAAAGTACATTTCATAATCAGAAGAAATTATTAGAGATGAAACAGAGTATGCCATCTTAGAGGACTGAACAGTGGTATCTGTGGGGCTGGACTGAGTATTAGTTGTACAGACAACAGTATAGGAGTGAGTATCAAATGCAATCACAGCAATCATGCTACGGCTGCAGTTTGAGGTACTGCAAGTACCAAGGGCCAGTGTTGTGAGTGAAAGTACAGTGCAGCAGCTGCATTTTAATGGGGCTTGCAGTTGTTTTGCAGAAAGTGATGTATGGCAGTCACATAACTCACTGCCAAAGCCTAGTCAGACATGAGCAGCAACCTGGGAAGGTGTCAGGCATCGAGTCTTCTACTCAACAGGAGCTTGACAGAGGTAGAAATGTGATTTTACCTGAAACAAAGCAATGGTCAGAATTAGTTTCAGTTATTACAGTTATTAAACACAGAAATCCAGTCCTGAGAATAGGTTTGTCTGGCAAGGAAAGAGGCAGGAGAGCAAGAGGAAAGATATTTGAGGCTTTGGGTTTCAAGCTCATGTGTATATGTGCACCGTAATCTATCCATCCACTGTTTAGATGCATTTTCTGAGAATTTCTAATGTTAGTGTTATCACAAAAGCCACCCAGAGGAATTGATTGTTTAAAAACAGATGCATTTTGTCAGACGAACATCTTGCATATACTTGTTGGATGCTCCTATTTCTTATAATTATTGTGAGGTAAACCATACATTCAGTAACATCAAATATTTTCTTAATGTACTACAATGGAAAATGCTAATTGTGTGCATCTTTTGTGTCATTTAGTCGTGGTGCATTCCTAATGCTCCCTCCCAAGGATATATGCTGAATTTACACTCTCAGATACTAAGATTTATTCCTGTACATCTGGATTTGGACAATGAGCACAGTAAAGAAAGTCCAGCACACTTTTCCCATAAACTGTGGGAAGGAAACTAGACATTTATGGGGAACAAGGAACATATCCTTGTTGTTGACACTTTTTCAGAACTGTAAGGAAGAACAAATAAACCAGAGCAGGAAAGAGGTTGAGCTCTGGATCCAGCTAGCAGAGGTCAAAACTCATGCCTCCCGCAGACAAATAAAGTCTAGTTTAGAAAAGCCAGCAGCATCCTGTGTGCCACAGAAGCAGTGGTCACCATTACAGCTTCAGGCTGCTTGGGGAGGCGGGGGAGATGGGGGTGGCCCACCTCCTCCTAAAAGAACGGTGCCTGCAGGTCTTTACCCTATATTGAGCTTGCCTTCTCATAAAAGGCTGTCAGGAGAAATACAGAGATACAGAGTGCAAACTATTCCTGTTGTGTGGTGCTTGGTGACTACAAAGCACAGAGCTTAGAGGAAATGGTCCCCTGGCAGGTGATCTCATGGCCAGGCTCTCCCCCACAAAAAATGTCCTTTACATGCAGGACATTCTTAAAGATCTACAGATGTAAAGACTGGAATTTTCCAGGCTTTGGAGGGGAAGTAAGCAATAAAAACATTAAACCCCTAAAAGACAAGATGGAAAACTCTCTAGATTTTTACTGAATTTTATCTGTTATACTCCATCCTTTTTAGTGATTATAGTTTGGGGCTCATTAAGTAGAACTGCACTTTCATTTAGTGAGGTGTTTAATATTTAATGTTGGCTTTCCAATGTTATATACATTGTAATAGTGTAAAGTTAAAATTAATTGAATCTAGTATAATTTGAGTCTGGCAAAAATGCTCGAAGGATCGTGCTGGAACTATAATAACAGTAGCAATAGCATTTCTGGAAGACTGAAATCCAGTGTTATGCCTAAGAAGACTGTTTCAAATAGCTCATGCTCGACAAGCCACCCAGATAGGAGAAAAAACAGCAGAAATAATTTCAGGTGGAAAATGAACCAATAAATATTCCACAACCTATCTCAAGCTTTTTTCAGAGATTATGATGGCAATTAGGACAGTATATACAGTTTCCTTGATATTGTCTACAGCTGCCAAGGCTATATGCTCCGTTGGGTTATTCAATTCTTAAAATGTATTATGTTCAAATCACACTATTTAAAGTGGTTTTCTGTTAGAACTACATCAAATGAAAACCATATTGCTGGCTTAAATGTAATTCAGTTCATCCTTGTTGTGTCAGGATGTTTTTTTTATAATATAAAATGGGAAGGAAATGAAAAGATTGAAAAAAACATTAGTCATCATGAGGGTTTTTTTAATATCATCAGCAGTACCATAAAGCCAGCTGATAAATTGCACACTATTCAGAAGAAAGAAATAGAATAAAATTACTATTGCATTACACTAGATTAATCATAGCCCTGAGTTACTGTCATTCTATGAAAATAAAAGCTTGACTATTTCAAATTTTAAAGTTTCTTCCCAGCCTTTAAGATTATTTGCCTTGGGAGGCAAATAACAACCCAATGTACTGAAGGAAGAGCACAAGATTTTGGACTGGTGGGGTTGGTAAATTTTTATCATTGTTTCTAGATGACAGCAAAGCAGCACTGATGATTCGGATCCAGATGGTTGGCAGTAACACTTCATAATAGTAACCTAACGAAGCTCTTTAGTGCTGGTGACAAGTAAATGCTTGAAAGGTTTATGGCAGGGAAAAAGCTTCAATAAATAACTCAAAATCTGTCTCTCTTTTTACTTGCATAATTATTGGTTTTTATAATGGCATAATGGAACAGCAAAGCAGAGGTGAAGAAAAGGCCAGTAAAGAGGAATTCTCTTTGGAGCTAATAGGACTTATAGGGATTTTTTTTTTTACTTCTTGTAAGATGAATAGCTACTTAACAACCATTAGGCCTCTCTCAGATTTCAGGGGAGAATTTTAAAATCTTTTTCATGTAGTTAAGTCTGTCCAGGGATTGGGAGTTAAAAACAGAGGAGACGAAGGCTTTTCTCAATGCAAGTAGAGAATAATAGTTTCAGGATATTTTAAAGAATTGAAAGAAGTTCTAGCATCTATCACATGAGCTTTTCTTCCTAATCCTGGTTACCTGTGAAGAGTATAACCAGAGATCTAGTGCTTCCTTTGCAATGAGGGGGAAATCTGGTGGCTGGCTGCTTCAAAGGGCAGGGGAGCAGTCCTGCAGGGACTCTGATGTTTCTGATAAAAACTTTTTCATCAGAAAACCAGGTTTACAACAAATGGAAATTTTGACAAAAATCATCCCTTTTTTCAGAGGAAGAAAAAAACAGAGTTAAAACTCTCTGAAGGGGGGGAAAATTGGCTGAAAAGAACATCTGGAAATTTTTCAGGTTTTGTCAGCTGTTTTCTGTTTTAGTTTATAGAAAATGATACAACCAAAAGAAAAAAAAAAAATGAAGAAGAAATTGTCTGAAAGATATTATTTCTGTCAAATGTAAAAAAAAAAATTTCTGTTGAAAATGTCACTTAACAAAAGAAACTATGAAGTTCTGCTAACATTTTCTACTGTCAGTTTTACAAACAGATGTGATTGGGAGAGTTGTCAGTTTTTTCAGTGGTTAGGTGGAGCTGGTATGTCTTATGCTCCCCTGCAGCATCACTGCATGCCTAGTTGAAGCTGGTAGCATTAACGGGTCACATAGCAGGACTCACAGATTTTTAGATACAATCTACCCCCAGTCTCTGTTGGAAGAATGACCCTCAAAAGTGTTGTCTGACACTGTTTTTTTGCAGTTTCACACTTTGCCTGGTAAAACAAAAGAAATCAAAGGATACGCAATTAAAGCCCACTGCATGTACACAAGAACAATAATAGAACAGACAATGTTGAAAGGGAAGCCACTGAGGAAAGTCAGTAACTACAAGCATTGTTGAAAACACACAGCAAATGTAAATGGTCCAGAATAAGGTATATAATATATATAGTGTGACGAGACCGAAGCAAGGAATCCTACATGCAATTTACTTAGTTTGAAAGCTATTATGAAAATAAAGCATTTCACTGCAAAGTAGGTAAGATACACTCTTCTATT